>NC_021167.2:16829708-16918862 GCF_000331145.2 Cicer arietinum | reverse complement strand
TGATAATATGTTTGTTGTTGCATTATTAAGGGGGAGCATCTGATGTTGTTTGTTTTTGCTCTGATACTTAATAATGTAATGCTGATTTGATACATTTTGACACATGCTCTGATGATCTGTATTGGTACATATTTAATGCTATGAATTGGTTTCTTTGGTATGATTTTGAAATGGTTTGATATGCTCAAGTTACAATTGTATGAATTGTCAATTATGCCAAAAAGGGGGAGATTGTTGGATTTTGATCCTTTGATTCCTAATTTTGACATAATTAATAATTCAACAATGTTCATACAATGCATGATAAATCTAATATTTGAATTGAGCAAGATTTCAGGAACCATAATCAAACCCTACACACTTGGATCAAATTGCTTGGAACACAAGAAATCAACAAAAGTTGAATTCTGAATATGTAAATCGATTGGGAAATCGATTTCATAACAAGGGTGTAAGGAAATCTTAAGTGTTTGTGAATGTGCAATCGATTAGGCAATCGATTAGATCAATTAAAAATGAAAACTGCACAAGTCAGTAGCCTCTGATTTGGAGAGTAATCGATTGGTAAATCGATTGAACATTTCACAAATCAAACCTGATGGTAACACATCGATTGGTAAATCGATTGGATGAGTCACAGTGGCACTCCAGTGCTGAGGAAATCGATTGGCAAATCGATTGACAAAGTATCATTTGAAAAATAACCTCACCTGTGACAAATACAATCGATTGGACAATCTATTGTTAACACTTTAATTTTGATAAAGTTTGGTTGCAATCGATTGGCAAATCGATTGAACTAAACACCAGGTAAAAACTTTTCAGGAACATGACACCAAAGCGATTGACAAGTCGATTGATATCAAATAGCTGAGCCACTGTTTTGAAAACAATCGATTGGCAAATCGATTGATATTAAAACTGAATCACTATTTTGAATCACATCGATTGACAAATCGATTGACATCAAAAACCTGAGCCACTGTTTTGAAAACAATCGATTGGCAAATCGATTGAAATAAACTTGTTGAAAACACAGTGAACTCTGAAGTTTGGCAAATCGATTGAGTAATCGATTGAAAATAGTTTTATTAAAACAGTTTCCCAGAAATCGATTAGGCAATCGATTTCGACAGGTCTGGACATGTTCTGCTGAAAAGTGTTGTTTTAAAGAATCGATTGGTAAATCGATTAGCTTGTATAGTTTCAAGATTAAAGAAAACCAAGATCGCGATAATCGATTGGCAAATCGATTTAGCTCATTTTATAACTTTACAAAATCGATTGGGAAATCGATTTCGTAGTTGGTTTTTCAGAAACTATATAAGATGTCTTTCAATCTTTATTCTCAGAACTTGCACATAACTTCTAAGAACTTTTACATAACTTTTTCATATCTTTCATAATTTCTCTTATGCTCTCAAAAACGGTTCATGACAACAAACTAACAACTTCATAATTGTGATTACAGATCTCAATACAGTTTGTTGACAATCTAAGAGAAATGATAATGTGCTCAAGAACAATCCATGAATATCCAGATTTGTGAAGAGCAACATTTATAAAGATTGAAGACCCTTTTGTTTTACGTCTTTTATTCTTTCTGTAATAAATCTTTGAACCAAAACGAACGTTGAAAATCCAGCTAGAAACTGGTGGCTACTTTCTTGGGTGAGAGGTCTCAACAAGAAAGAGTCGTACTTTGATTTTGTGTTAGGCTGCCGATTGTCTACAAGGATCAAAGGGTTGATAGAAAGCCAGCTAGAAACTGGTGGCTACTTTCTTGGGTGAGAGTGCTCAACAAGAAAGGGTCGCACTGTGATTCTGTGATAGGCTGCTGAGTGTCTACAAGGATCAGAGGGTATTCAATAGGAAAGACATAATTAGAGATTGATAGGTTTCAGGAAGGAAACTGGAAAATCTTTGTAATTGATTCTTTCTATTGAAGGAGAAGAAAATCTGAAATCCGATTGGATTTTCAGGACTGGACGTAGGTTGTTGTGGAACAACCAAACCAGGATAAATCTATGTGTCTTCTTCTCTAACCCTCTCTCTTTAATTTTCTATATTGCTAACTTTGCATGCCCCAAAATTTAATTTCCGCTGTGCGCTTGATACTGATTAATTTGGTAACGAAAACTGATATATTTTCTGTTATTGCGAGGTCACTGATACCAACACACTATAGAAAAACAAACAAACAAAGTTGATAGTACCAAAGTAATTCACCATATAAGACCTAAAATAGTACACAAGCGAATTCACTTCACAGAAACTCAATGGAACACCGGAAAAGAAATGTCAGAATCTAAATTTTACATAAACGGACTCCTAAACTCAAAAGAAGCAAAAATAACCAAATCTGTTTCTGTACTATGAAGCATGGATATGCTCAAAACAGTGTCGTATCACAGCCGAAACAAAATAGCTCGTTTATGCTCAAACACTAAGAAATGACACAGTGACAAGAGAGAGACTTCGTAAGAGCTAACAGCTAATAGGCTAATACCATGAAGACCAAATAGCCAGTGGCGTAGCTTGACTAAATAGTTTGGGGTGGCCGACATAAAATTACAATAATGTATAAAGCAAATAATATTATATAGCAAAAAATTAAAAAAGCATAATTAACTTCAAATCATCAATAATAGACTGAGAATTGATACTTGCAGCTAAATTTAAAGAGTTGAATTCTAAAACATGCATCCATTATTTATGTTTCTTTATTCTAAATCAGCAAAATTAGCAAGTTAGAAAACAAATTTAAGAAACAAAATCAGCAAACAGGCAACCATCATTCTAAATACGTCGTATATCTTGTTCAATAAACATAGCAACAAGAATTTAAATTAACCAATTTAGCAACAACAATTTAGTCATCATTCTAAACAAGCCGCCAACAATTTAACAAATCATTCTAAAATCAACAATTTAACAATCTAGCCATCATTCTAAACAAGCAACCAACAATTTAACAAATCATTCTAAAATCAGCAACTTAGCAGTTAAACAATTTAGCCATCATTCTAAACAAGCAACCAACAATTTAACAAATCATTCTAAAATCAGCAACTTAGCAGTTAAACAATTTAGCCATCATTCTAAACAAGCAGCCAACAATTTAGCAAATCATTCTAAAATCAGCAATTTAGCCATCATTCTAATCAGGCAGCCAACAATTTAGCAAATCATTCTAAAATCAACAATTTAGCAATTTAACAATTTATCCATGGTTCTAAACAGGCAGCCGACAATTTAGCAAATCATTCTAAAGAGACAACCAACACTTTAGCAAATCAGCAAACACCTTGTATGCAACAACACTTTAGCAAAAGCACAAACACCTTGTATGCAACAAAAATCAACAAGTCAGCACAAACATTGTTCAAACACCTTTTCAAACACCTTGTTAAGCAAATCAGGAAAATCAGCAAATCAACAAATTCCAAACCTTTGGAGTTTTGACGAGGAATGGCCGAGGCGAGCTGAAGCGAGGCAAGGCATCAATAACTTCAAAGGAGAGGGGAAGGAAAATCAGGAAAAAACTCATAAAACTGACCGATGTTAATGGCGGCTGACGACCAACTTCGCCTGCATTTTCCAGCCTCAGTGGCCCAGCGGTTCAAAATTTTAATCTTTAATTAATAATTATAATCATATCTACAAAAATAACATGCTAAAAGAGGAACACAAATAGGTCTAAATTAAAGAATAACAACAAATATATAAAGAAAGAGGAATGTTTCAAATAGTTTTAAAGTATTGCCATTCATATGACTGTATCAAGCACTAAAAGTTGAAAGAAAGAGGTGTTTAACTGTTTTATTAAGGTTTATTTTGACGAATTCCAAATAAATTCATGTCTTTCGCAAACAAATTTTTTATATATCATTTAATTTTACACACTCATTTGGGAAAATGACAACAAATTAATTAATATACTTTTTTTTAGGAATTAATAAATATTATTATTTTAAAAAAATTTAAGAAATAAAGAGTATATACTATCAGGCATTTAATAAAAACTCATTATTTTGCCACATAATTTACCTTTTTATAATTATTTTAAAAATAATAAAGTGACGTGGAGATAACAAAATCCTAATTTCACTGTTATCATTGTTGTAGACTATGTTGTCAGTCACAGATAGTGGCGCGGAGCGCCCAACCCCGAAAATGGGATAGCGGGATTGCTGATAGTGGGAGCAGTATATAGACTAAATATAAAATACAAGCAGTAGGGGAAGAAGAAAAAGAAGAAAACATAAATAAAAAAAAGTGACAAAAAAAACTAGAAATAGAAGTGGAAGAAGAAGAAAAAGAAGAAAACAATGGAAAAGAAAAACAGAACCAGAAGTATATTAAAGAAGAAGAAAAAAGAAGTAATCTCCCATCACCATAAACAGTGGCAAAAAATAAAAATAAAACAAAAGTATATGAACGAAGTAGAAAACAGAAGTATATTAACGAAGAAGAAAACAGAGGAATTGTCACAACAGTTTTGTTTGGGATTTAAAATAATAATGTGAAGGAGGAGAAAGGTAAAAAAAATAATAAAATAATAGAGTTTTGAGTGCAAAAAAACTCAAATACCCTTAATGAAATTAAAAAAATTCAATAAACCTAAATAAACAGAGTAGCAGATCATGGATTCGGGTCAGGCGCAAGGCGTCGGCGCGTTTGAGTGCTATTCGTAGTTGTATTTGCCGCAACAGGTGACGGCAGTTTCACAAAGTAGGCAAAGGCAACAACAATAACAAAATAAGAAGAAACAAAAAAGAAAAGATGTTGGAACCAAAACAATAGTTACAAAGAACGGATAAAAAAAAAACAGAAGAGAGAGAGAGAGATTATGATTTGTATTGAAAGATAAGAGAAGGCTAAAGATGGCCGTGCGGTGGCCGTTTGCCTTTCCATTGTGTGTTGACAGTGGAAAAGAGTTTTTCCCTTTTTCCTGAATTTTGAGAGGAAAGTGAAACTAATGCATTGCGATTTTGATTTTTTTTTTTTTTAAATGGTGAAAATTATAAAAGATAAGATAAGATAGTAATACCATGAAGCGGAATGATACACAACAGTCAAAACAGGCTATCCGACTCATTTAGGACTCAAGTTTTTTTTTTTTTTTTAGAATCCAATTTCCATAAATTTAATGTTTCGGTGGAGACATAAATTAAGTATCCAAGAGAAACAATGCAGGAAGGTTTGTTCTATCTGTTTCACTTGCAAAATTGAGTAACTCACATGGGGATGTTAGAAAGGGGCAGGACTGCAAGAACAGTGTGACATAAGTTATAGAAACTAGTATGTATAGGTTTCTACATGTTCTGTTAAGTCTCATAACCAATGGGGATGTTAAATTTAATTTCAGCCCATAAAAATTGTTATAAAATGTACTATACTAATTATAAGTATTTATGTAATAGGGGATGGATGGAAGAGCTATAAAACTCACTAGGATAGGGGTTGCAGTGAAATTTATTGGGGTATGGTATGGTATATGAGTTCCACAGTTCCATAACATTTTAATAATTATTAGGTAGATAGCATAGTGTCTGTGTATTGCACCAAAACTATGTGACATACTCCGGGTACTAATTGCCTTTATGCACCACTAGTGGAACCCACACGTTTCTTTTTTACGTCTCACGTGAATGATTTAATTGACTATTTTATATCAATTAAAAAAATATGTATAAATAAAATAAATAATAATAATTTTATTAAAATGTCTTTATTAAAATATTTATGTTAGAAAATTTGGGGTTTTTGAATTAAAAGTGATGTATGCAATATTAATTAGAGGGTATAATTAGAAGGAAAAATAATAATTAATATTGTAATGTAATTTGAAAATAATTATTTATTTTGAGACAACTTTCTTACAAATGAATCATTTATTTTTCGATGAGAGAGCATTGTTTATTGTTGTTGCATATATATTTTAGCTTAAATATAATTATGATCATTTATCGTTTACCTAATATTTGTTTTAGTCATTTATCTTTATTTTGATTTATTTTGCTCTTTTATCTTATATAAGTGATGTATTTTAGTTTTTGTTACAATCACAAAAAAATTATAACAATATCTGTTCATTGGAATCCCTTCTAACAATCGTCAATATGTATCAAATATAATATTATTTCAAAAAAAAAACATTTATTTAACACAATAATAAGTTTCTACTTGAAAAAATTGTGATAGAAAGGAGTAAAATACACCACTTGTAAAAGATAAATGATCAAAATAAATTAGAAAAGATAAATGACCAAAATGAATATTAGGTAAAAGATAAAATACCAAAATTATATATAAAACTATATTTTATTATATTTTTAAAAGAAAATTAGAAAAAAATTATTAATCAAAATGACATTAATGATTAATTTGCAGTTGTCTCCAAAATAATTTGAACTCGGTACGTATCTTAAAGTTATAAGACTAAACTCTTACCGTTAAATTAGTACTTCAAATTTAGTTATATAATATTTGTTTTATTTTAATTCCTTTGTTCCGGTTGTATAATATTTGTAAATTTTACTATCAATATCATTTAAATGTGTTTTAAAAATGAATGTTGAAAAATTGGGTTGTTAAGGAGATTCCTATACCCTTCTACAATAATATTGATAACATAATTGTTTTCTTATTTTAGAAAGAAAAAAAAATCAGAAGAATGATAATAATACGTAAGAGAATCAAATATATTCTTAACATGAACCACTCTGTTTTTAAGAGCAACTATGAAATTGTGGATCACATACACTTTCCAAACAACATTTACTAAGTTCAAACAAACTCAATCATAGCATAAAACCACCAAATGCAATATACTATATATAAAGCAACACACACATTAGATTAAATATACCTAAACAACAACATAAAATTTTTATTGAAGAATAATGAAGCTAAAAGGATAAATCCCTTCAACCATATTCTTCCAAATTCCTTGTTCTTTATTCCACAAACTCTAATAAAGTTTGAAACTATATCTCCATAAGAAACTCCTTATCTTGCTCCAACCTTCCCATAGCCTCAGGGTTCAATGTTAGTTCCACATCAATGCTCCTTCCTCCACTTTTTCCTGGATACAAATAAATCATCCCATCAAATTTATTATTAGTCCCACTCCTCACAATTTCTGGCTTTCCCCATCCAAAATCAATGTCATAAACTTTAAACCTAGGTGAACTTCCCACTGCCACACAATTCATCCCTGCATCTTTGAATTGAAAAATCTTTGGTGCATTCTCCCACTCTTTGTTTCTTTCATCAATAGCTTTAGCATCATGGGCTAAAATTGCGTTTTGGATTAAAGAAGCGCTGAATTCTGGTGGGTGGGCCGACAAAAGCCCAACAGCTGTGACAGTGAATATAGCGTGAATTAGGTTTCCAAAGTAGGCCTCTGGCATTGGTGGGTCCACTCGTTTTCTACAATCTATGAATACAGTGAACACTGTGTAGTCATCGGGCTTTAGGTCACGTGCAAGGCTCACGTGACGCCAAATATGAGCGGATAGAGATTGAAATGTTGAGAATGGTTTTGAATCGTTTGATGGAGGGGTTTTGTTGGTTGTTGACTTGATCTTGTCGATTGCTGATTCAGAAAATTTGAAGATTTTTTCCCTTAATTTTGGTTCGGACTTTGCCCCACCGTTGGCTGATGGTGGTGGGCCTTCGGGCTCAGGAACAGAGAGGTCGAGCTTCACACGTGTGTTTCGGGCTTTTGTCCGTTCTAAGAATGGTTGGGCTGTTGTGGTGGGTGCACCGCTGCAAATCTCGGCCCATGTAGTCATGAAGTGCCATGTGGAAGTTCCATCTAAGACAGCATGGTTAAAAGCCAAGCCCATTGCAAGCCCATCTTTGAGCTTTGTTAACTGTGACAATTCATTATTGCAATTAAAGAAGGCATAAATCATGAAAAAATGAAAAAGAAGAAATCATATAAATATAGAAAGAAAAGAAACTGAATATGACATGTGAAAGTGGAAACTTGGAGAATGTGGAGACTCTCCCAACAACATTGGTTAAAAATTTCATTAACATACTTAATTTTTGGTTGAATTTTTTTTATATCATATTTTTATTTAATTTTTTTTTATATTTTATATTAAAATTTATATATTAAAATATCAATTTTTTTTTATCTTCGTAGACTGTAAGACGATAATACAACCATCATATAGTTTTTTCTTCAATAAGATGTCACATTGTACAGATTCGATCATATATTGCCTTTTATTAATTAATTTATTTATTTAATTTTTAATGATAAATAATTAATTATTAACTTAATAAATAAAAATAATTAAAAAATCAAATTATATTAATAAAATTAAGCAAAATACATTTAATAAATAAAAAAAATATATCAAAGTTAATGTGGTTGAATAGATATAACAAAATAAATAACGTACTATATTATTTTAATAACTCTATTTTATTTTGCAACTTATTGTAGATAAATTAACAACTTAATTCTATTTTATTAACAACATCTTACAAAATACGTTGTTAAAATTATATAATATGTTATTTTTGCACATCTATTTAATCATATTAAATTTGATGTATTTTTTTTATTAAATGTATTTTATCTGATTTTATTAATATAATTTAATTTTTTTAATTATTATTTATTAAGTTAATAATTAATAATTTTTTATAAAAAATAAAATAAAAAGCAATGAATAATCATATGCGCTTTGAGATCTCAACTTCTTGACGATAAAAAAATAAAATATTTTAATATATAAATTTTAATATAAAATATAATAAAGAATTTTGAATATAAAGATAATATAAAAATAAAATATCTAATAGTTGTCAGATAAATTGACAAACCTAGTACACTTGTGTTCCTATGATCAAATCTAACGTTAGCTACAAAATATATATTAAAATTTTAGTTTTTTTTTTTTTTTAGGAAAAAAATATTAGTTTCTTAAACTATTAAATTAATTTTACATCATGCACTACTATTCTATTTAGCAAAATATATTATTTATATGAATTTCAAGAAATTAAAGACACTGACTCTAATATAAAAAATTAAAGTTACGAATATTTTTATTAGTTACATATCTTTTATTTAAATCATCTAAAATTTTGTCAGTATTGTGCACAAAAATCAAACTAGATACTAGAACGAACATAAAGAGTAATTTTGTTTTGTTACGTAACAATTAACATAATTGTAATACTAGAATGAACATAAATTGAAAGTATCATCTAATCTTGCTTTGATCTAGTACTAAGAGTGTTTAATTTTTCAATTAATTATCGTCATAATTTACCTAATTTAATAATATATAAATCAAATGACATTATTTACCCTTACGAAAAAAATGTTCGCCATAAAAATAAAGTAAAAATGACATAGCTTTATTATTTATAGTTGAAAAGAAATAAATAAAATCTTCTACCGGCAGATAAGCATTTATCAACAACAACAAAAAACAGCTGTGCATTCTTGGATTTAATGATATTTTGTTTATCTTATCTTTTCTCTCTTGGCTCACATTTATGACTCATTTATGATTTCACCTTATGTACAATGAAATATAAATAAAATGAATATAAAAAATTAAATATTTAATTTGAATCTAACATTTTTTCAACTTTTTATATATTATTTATGTTTATATTTTATTTGAGACTAAACTTTTTTCAATCTCTTCAATCATATTTATTTCTTTTAATTTTATTTTTTATTTAAAAAATTTATTAAACTTAAAGTTTATATTATATAAATCATATATATAAAGTTTTGTACAAATTTAAAATTATATGACATGTTGTTGAGATATATTAAATTTATCGTCTTATGTTCTTTTTATTGAACACAATTAATTTTTATAAATTTTAATAATATATCAAATAATTTTAAATTTATTTAAATTTTACTTGTATACCATATAAACTATTGATACAATGAAAACATTAAAAAATAAATAAAATTAAAAAAAATAGAGATAATCAATTATATTTAAATTGATATGATTCAAACTAATATGTTGATTCTAATAAAGTATTAAACATTTATTTTGAGATATTTAATGTATAGTTGGTCTAAGATACCATGATCTTATATTGCCTTAAATAAGTTCTTAGTTGGTGTTTCTCAACTTAAGTAAATCTAGATGCTTTAATCTAAATATAAAAAACAACTTTTTGTGTGCTTTAGATGTATTGAAATTGCAAATAAATTTCAGATATATCTTTTGTTAGTAATTTAACATATTAAAGTGGTTTATTAGAAACACATTTGATGATTTAAGTGGTCAACTAAAATCATATTTAAAGACTAAAATGACTAACAAAATACCTATATTTATAATTTGAATACATTTAAATATTATTATGCAGCACCGTAATCATTCAAATACTAAAATAACTTTTTATCCAAACAAAAATAACTGTTTCAAGAAGAAGAAAAAACTTTTAGGCTTTTCACATCTCATTTGTCATATTTAATGATATTCTTTTATTGGCAAATAGGACAAAAATCACAAAAACAGAACAATGAAAACAGAGCAAATCTCTAGATTTGGCTAAGTTATTATGGGATGTTGACTGTAGTATGAGGCCATCCAAAAACCTCATTTTAATTAGATCCCATACAAATTAGATAAAAAAAATATTTATTTTCGGTTTTTTTCTAATATTCCTATTATAATTTTTTTTTAAAGTTGAACATGTCGTTTTAGAAAATTATAAATAAGCTACTCATAATCGTTAAAATCAGTTATATATATTTTATTAATTATGTTAAATCAAAAATTCAAAAACAAAATTTAGTGAAGTAAACATGACTAATTTTAATATATTATACTTAACTTATCTAAAAAAATTCAGAGGGAAAACCTACTATTTATTTTTCAAAAATCACCGAAATGGGAGTATTTATCTTTTTCTTAAGACATTTTTATAATTTTAAACTTTTTAATTTCTCTAATATTTTTCTTATTCTTTATAGGAATCAAAATTTGGTCTCTCTACGACTCTACCCACATAATCACTTTAAATTGTTAACTGACGAACACCAATTGAATCTATCTCTTCCATTATTTACAATTAGTTAGTAGTTATATTTACACACTTTCATAAAAAATTGAAATGTTGACCCTGTAGGCTATAATTTCCAACATTTAAAAGAGTGATAATTATTTAGTATAAGAGACAAACTTTAAAAATGAAATATGAGAAAAAAAAATGCAAACTGAAAAAAAAATAAGTGAAAAAAAAAAACAAAAGAAAAATATTAAACCAAATTAAACCTTCTTGAAAAAATCACCAACTATTATTTTCCTATTTTAAAACACTAAAAAACAATTAAATCAACTTTTTTAATTTAATTTAAACAATTAAAATTAACAATTAACTACTAACATTAATTAAAAAAAAAATACCTGAATTGCCAACAAGGGTCTATGCATGCCTTCCAAATTCAAGATGCCACTATAAGGAATCAATTCCTTCAAAATGGAACTACTTTCATCAATAGTGAGATCTTCAACACCAATTTTATCAGCAACACTTTCAATAACCTCAACACCAAGCATTTCATCATTATATTCAACAATAAAAACACCCTCTTCATCTTTTCCTAATTTACCAGCTAGTTGATGAAACTCTTTCAAAACTACACTAAGCCCATCTTTGAGTTTTTTAACCATTCCTTCAAAGTCATCACCTTTGTAAAAAAGTAATTTTTGGTTATAGTAAAAAGCTAAGTAAGGTAGGTCAAATGTGACCAATTGACACTTTTTTCCCCCAATATTTTCCTCAGGTTTCACATAGCTTTTGCTAGTGATTTTGAGATTAAGTGATTCTTGTTTCTTGACAATTTCACTTGCCATTTTTTTTTTGAAAAATAATATTAATTTTTGAATGTGGTTGATTTTTGTGTGAGATGAGATTTGAGAATTCTTATAGACAAGTGTTGTTGGAATGCATTTATGGAATTCATGGGAGCGGTTGTGACCAATTAATGGTCCTTACTTTGTTAGTTTGGTTGGAGGTAATTATAGATGTAGCAATTGTTTGGTCAAAATGAAGATAGAGGTTCATTGGGTTAGATATAGTATATTAAGTTTCATGCCTAAGGAGTATTTGTACAAAAATATGTATATTTTTAGTATGAGGTTTCGTAATGAATTTAAGATTCTATATGATGTTGAGATTTACTAATTTCAGAAAATTATCTTCGAAATATCACCATTTACATTCTTTTCTTTACTACCTTTTTTAGGGCCCGTTTATTACTAAAAATAAGAAAAAAAATATACTTTGATTTTTTAAGAAAAGGAATTTAGTGTTTATATTTGTATTGTATAACTATATATAGTTTTAAAAAACCATCTATCAAATAAATTTTTAAGAGAAACAATTTTGAAACAATTTTTTATTTAAATTTTTAAATTTTTTTTATCTTCATATTTCATTATCTAAAATTCTATAATAAACCGATGAATATTCATGAATTAATTTTTTAAATAAAATATTTCATTTATTTTACGATAAGTGACTCATTTATAAAGAAAATTGTCCCACAATGAATTATCTTTTTTAATTTACAATGTACTATTAATGATTTTTTATTTTCTAATTATAGACTCTAATTAATACTTCATGCACTACTTTCAATTCCATATTTTACATTATCTGTAAAGAAAATAGTCAATTGAGTCACTAGGATAGAGGAAATACATTTTTATCCTTTCTAAAAGAGCATTAAGAGACATGCATTTTTTAAGTTGTGGAGTTAACCATTAAATTAGTCATTAACTTTGTATAATGCTCTTAAATTATGAATATTTCAAATACTTCTCGACTTTGCCAAGAGTTACTGACATCTACCTTTCTATCAAAATCCATTGGTTAACATGTTTTATTTATGAACAAAGTTGATATAAGTGCTTAAATATAGAAGTTGAAATAATTCTATTTTGTTAAATGTAAGGATCAACTTATGTATTGTCAAAAATTGACTTAAATAATATTAATAAAGTATAAATTCGAATAAAAATTGACTACTAAAATTTGGTGACTATAAGACTCTGTTGAGTATTGCGGCAATTAATTTTTATTTTATAATTTGTATTATCGTTTTAAATTTCTTTTTTTAAGTCATTAAATTTATCTTTTAAATGATTGAAACTCATCGACTTACTATATTGTCTATATGTTTTCTTTACATCTTCTTCAATCTTTAAAGGAGAGTGAAATAATTTGACTTTCTAGTTGGAATATTTATTGCATTCATTGGTTATAAAAACGTAAATCAATTAATGCAATGAATTATTTGTTGAAACCAACTACGTTTTGCATATACGGTTTATGCTAGATGTTTTGATAATAATAAAATAATTATTATTATTATAAGCAAAATTAGTTAACTACTTTTAAACTATCTAGTCCTATAATTTTTTATATACATTTCATTTGATTTAAAAATGTTTAATATGAATAGTTGACCGTTAATTTGGCAATAAAAATCGCAATTTAATATATTTGACTTATATTTCATGATATCAAGAAAATTAATTGTATTAAACTGAATTATAAAATCACTATGAAAATAGCTTTATTTTTTGTTTATAATAGTGATTGAAAGAAGTATATAACAAGAGAATTATTTATCTTGTGACGATTGCTTTTAATGTGCGGATAATATATTTGATAAAGAAAAGTCTAGAAAAATCAAATTCATTAGATCATAATTGTCTGATTATTATTATCTGATGACATTAAGCTCTAATGTACACTGAAAGACAAAATTTGAAGGTCATTTAGTTTCTAAAGATCAAAAAATAGTTAGTTCAATAAAACAAGTTGAAGGAGTGTCTGCACTTAAATGTCTCCATCTGATAATGATGTCAATTGATATGAGTAAAGTATCAGTGATAGGAATATCATATGCACTTCTAAAAGTACGAGTCCAAACTCTAAGTCAAATTACTAATAAATAATATCAATCAATAAATTATACAACGACAACCTATAAAATTTAGTCAATCATGTAACTTTAGTGAAATGAGGTCTACATCAATAATGACTAAATTATCAACGACTATCTCTCAACGATTATTTCTCAAGTGCTATAAGAGTTTGCACATCAACATAAGTATTGTTAGTCTCATTAACATTTGCACTCGAATAATAGCTTGACAAAACTCCTCATCAGAAAATTCTAAATGAATGTTCATTAGGAGAGAAAATGAAAAAAAAATATGACTTGAATATTCCAGAATCATAAAGAGAGAAAACAAAATACTAAGATCAAATTGAATAGATTAGATTTATATAAAAAAAAAATTTGAACAAGACAAGCGCATAGAAAATCCTCTATAGTGGAAGTTTAGAACTTATTGTAAATCAACCAGTAAAATAAATTTGTACCCTCTTAATTGGAGCTATAAAATTAGGATTGATATAGGATTGAATTGTAATGTTTTATTTTATGAGAGTTAAAATCCTAGACGACATAGTATCACAACAGATACAAACTCTTAATGTAACAACTTTTAATGTAATAAAATGATGTTTGAAAAGGCTAGAATACTCGCATACCTCAACAAGGCACTTGTCAGATTGCTAGGATGACCGAGTTTGGTGTTGAGTCTAATGAAGCTAATAAATAATACATGTTGTAGAGCATGAGGAAGCTATAATAAAAATAGGACATTGGAATTCCTGGAGAGACTTAGAGAATACTGGTAAACTCTGTAAGACGAGTGAAATCAGATTGTTAGGAACACTAGATTGGTGATAATGTCTGGAATGGTTTAGAGAATACTTGTGTACGTTGGTAAGGTGAGTGAAGTCTAATTTATGGGAATACTAGATTGGTGTTGATGCAAGGAGAGACAAATAATACTCAACTTAAGAGATAAGTGATTTCAGATCTTGAAGAAATCTAGAGCCTAGACTTGTATGGGCATCGATGAGCCTTACATTAATCAATTCTTGGAAAGGCAAGAAAAGAATAATCTTGTCCTATAAAGGCTGACAATACTCTACTCAAGAGGTGAATGAACTCGAATCTTGACGAATCCAGAGATTGTATTTCAAGATGACCGAAAAAGTCATACAATTGACACTATGTTATGGGGAAGCTCCCATAAAGAGTGTCTCCTTAACGTTCGATAAGGATGATCGTAAGATTCATACCCTTATAAAGATAATGTTATACAAAATCTCTTATTGAGAGTTCTTCCTTAACGTCTGATAAGGAAGATCGACAAAGTCATACCTTCAAGTTTATCTTATAGGGAAGCTCCCATTAAGAATGTTTCCTTGACATCTGATAAGGATGATATGCAAATTCATATATTCTAAACTACGTTATAAGGAAGCTTCCATTGCAAGTGCTTCCTTTACATCCGATAAGGATGACTATAAGAGTCATAGCTTCATGCCTACGTTTTAAAGAAGCTTCCATTGAAAGTGTTGCATTCACGTCTGATAAGGATAACTAACAAAGCCTTACCTTTAAGACTACGTTATACGGAAGCTCCCATTGAGAGTGCTTCCTAGAGGTCCGATAGGGATCACCAGCATAGTCGTATCGTTAAGACAACATTACAACAAAGTTCCCATTGAAAGTGTTTTCTTGACGTCCGATAAGGATGATCGACAAAGTCATACCTTCACGACTACATTATAGTGAAGCTCCCATTAAAAGTGTTTCCTTGACGTTTGATAAGGATGATCAACATAGTCATATGATCAAGACTACGTAATTGGGAAACTCATATTGAGAGTGTTTCATGGACGACCGATAAAGATGGTTGGTCGAGTCATACCTTCAAGACTACGTTAAAGGGAAGCTCTCATATAGTGTGCTTCCTTGACGTCCAATAACAATTCCCAATAGAATCATACATTCAAGACAACGATAAAAGGAATCTCCCATTGAGAGTGCTTCCTTGATGTCTGATAAGGATGATCGCCAATCATATAGTACCCCAATTTTGTCCAACTACTTAAAAATAAAAAGTTATAATATATTTAATAATTGTTATAAAATCTAAAAAAATTATTATTTTATAAATATGACCAAATTTTAAATCCATATTTTAAACAGGTGTTCCCAACTCACAAAATTAATAATAATTAAAATAATATAACTTAAACAAAACATAAAAAGAAATTACTTATCTGGAGCACATTTTCTTCTTCCCTACTTCTATTTCCAATAATTTTGCATCTTTACTCCTCTTTCCATTTTGTAGATTAATTTGTCTTGATTGATGCATGTTACAAACTGATTTCCTGCTTCATTTTTTATTCTTATTGTTTAATAAGGTAATTACTTGTACCATTTGTCCACTCAATAGAAAAGGTAGAAGTAACTTTTTCCTTAATCATACTTTGCCTAAAATTTGTTACAAAACAATACAAAATTCAGGTAAATTTTTTTACGAAACAATACAAAATCTAGACTCGAATTTATCTAATAAACAGAAACATTCACCGTTTTACCTATAAATTGAGACAAAATAAATTAAGAGACAAAAAAAAATGATTTTTTAAATAGATTCGAGACTAAAAAAAGAGAAGAAGAAAGCAACCCAGAGTAGTAGTAAAATTGTTGGGAACCATACCCCATCAAAAACAAACATAATCAAATAAAAACCCCATAAAAAAAAAAAGAACATAAACAAATAGGAGAGGTAAAGTATTTTCTCTTTCTCCCTTTACGTTATAATCTTCTTGTTATTATACAAATATAAATTTTGATTTAGGATGATTTATATATGAAAAATAAAAATAAAAACTTTGTGCTTATACAAATGGAGTATTCTGATATGAGATGAATTAGATATGAGAAGAATAAAAATTTGTTTTTAAACCTTCGAGGACACTGTCACGAGAACGACAACTATTTTTTTAGCCCCACCGTACTTCACCTCTTCCCCTCATTCTCGATCCCACGCTGAAGTCTTCTCTTGTTATCTCTAAGTCTATTCTTTCTTGGTGGTATTAGGGTTACTGAACTTCTATGATTACACATAAGTGTTATTTATATTTTTCCTTTTTTTTTTTTTTTTTTTCTTTCTTGTTTTGTTTTTGTTTTTGTTTTTTGTCATTATGTATAAACAATAAGTTTTTTTAAAAAAAACTTTAGTTTTGGATTAGCTTTATGTTTCTTTTTATTTTTTTTTTTTAAAATCTGTTTTGTTTTATTTTTTTCATTATATATTAAAAATCTATTTTTTTTAAAATATCTTAAGTTTTACCCATCTTGTTTATTTTAAGCATTTTTAAAAAAAAGAGCAAATCATTATATATATATATATATATATATATATTAATTTTAATTATTTTCTAATAAATATTAAAAAGAAAAGAAATATTTTATTAAACGTTAATTAAATGTATCATCTTTTAATCTATTAGTTATCTGAATACAAGTTGTATAATTTAATATTTCTAAAACTCATTTTTATAAGTAAAATAATTTAATTTTTTATTTATTTAAAAATTTAATTAATTAGATGTGACAGCTTTTTAATCTTTGAGTTTTTAAGACACAAAGGGTGCTACTTGGCAATTTTAAAACGAAAAACAATAAAATATTCTTAGATGTGATATCTTTTTACTCCTTGAGCTTTTGATATACGAGTTATACAACTTGATGGTCCTAAAACTCGTTGTTTTAAAATAATTATTCAATTCAAATAAACTTATTTTTTCGTCAAAAACAATCAACACATCTGTTTTTTTTTTTTTACCTCAAAACTACGTAACTTTGATTTCTCCATTGCACCGAAAGATATGTAGGAGCAAAATCACACTGTTGTAAAGCATAATAATAAAAACTTTTTTTCCTCTCTTTTTAAACACACTTTTATCTTAAAAAATCACATTTATAAAAAATCAATTTATATTCATATTTAATAATAAAGAGAAATAAATATAATTAAGTTGATATAACTTTGCATAATTAATTATAGGTAACTGTATTTTAATAAATGTTGTAGGGTTCTAATACCTTCCATACGCATAATCAACTCCTGAAATCAAAATTTTGTTTCAAATACCATTTTTATTTTTTATTTTTCTAACTTCAATGGTTTCACAATATTTTCTCTATTTTTAAAATAAATTTTGGTGGCGAATCCATTGAATTCGAGGATAACTCAAAATTTTAGGCCGCAACACATACCTTCAAGACTACATTATAAGAAAGATCTAATTGAGAGTGATTCCTTAACATCTAATAAGGATGATAGGTAGGGTCATAACTTCAAGACTATGTTATAGGAAATCTTCTATTGAGAGTGCCTCCTTAATGTCCGATAAGGAATACCAGTCAAGTCATACCATCAAGATATGTTATAGGGAAACTCCCAATGAGAGTGTTTCCTTGACTTTGATAAGGATGATTGGGAGAGCAACACTTTTAAGAAAATATTATTGGTAAGCTTTTACTGAGAGTGCTTCATTGACGTCTAATAAGGATAACCAACAAAATCATACGTTCAATACTATGTTATAGGGAAACTCCCATTAATAGTATTTCTTTGATGTTCGATAAGGATGATCGGTATAGTCATACCTTCAATATTACATTATAGGTAAGCTCTAATTGAGAGTGTTTCCTCGACGTTCAATAAGGATGACCAACATAGCCATACCATCAAGACTATGTTATCGGGAAACACCCATTAATAGTGCTTCCTTGATGTTCGATTAAAATGACTTACAACAGTATACCTTCAAGACTCTGTTATAGGGAAGCTCTCATTGATAGTGCTACCTTGACATTCGATAAAAATGATAAATATAGTTATACCTTTAAGACTACGTTTTAGGGAAGCTGCCACTGAAAATGCTTCCTTGATTACCAATAAGGATGACCGCCAGAGTCATACCTTTAAGACTACATTATAGGAAAGCTCATATTGAGAGTGTTTCCTTCATATTTGATAAGGAGGAGATGGCAAGTCATACATTCAAGACTACATTATATGAAAGCTCCTATTTTGAATAATTTATTTGACGTCTAATAAGGATGACCAACCTATTAATAGCTTCAAGACTACTTACAAAGAAACTCCATTTGAGAGTGTTTCCTTGATGTTAGACAATGATGGCCAACATAGATACACCTTTAAGACAACATTAAAGGTAAGCTCCCATATAGAGTGTTTTCTTGATGTCCAATAAAGATGACCAACAGAGTCACACCTTCAAGGATATGTTATAAGGAAGCTCATAATGCGTATGCTTCCTTGATGTTTGATAAGGAGGATCGACAAGGCCATACATTTAAGACTATGTTATAGGGTACCTTCACTTAAGAGCACTTTGTTGGCGTCCAATAAGGATGATCGACAAAGTTGTACCTTCAAGACTACATTATAGGGAAGCTCCCATTTAGAGTCCTTCCTTAACGATCAATAAAGATAACTGCCATAGTCATACCTTCAAGACTAACTTATAAGTAAAGTCCTATTGAAAGTGTTTCTTTGACATCCAATAAGGATGACCAACAGAGTCATACCTTTAAGACTATGTTATAAGGAAGCTCTCATTACTAATTAGAATGACCGACATAATCATACCTTCAAGACTAAGTTGTAAGGAACCTCTCATTGAGAGTTCTTCCTCGACGTCTCATAAAGATGACTAAGATAGTCATAACTTCAAGACTATGTTTTAAAGAAGCTATCTTTAAGAGGTTTCCTTGATGTTTGATAAGGATGACCAACAAAGTCATACCTCCAAGACTACGTTATATGGAAGCTTCAATTAAGAGTACTTCATTGATGATTGATAAGGATGATTGACATAGTCATACCTTTAAGACTATGTTATAGAAAATCTCTTATTGAGAATGCTTGTTTTGTGCTTGATAAGGATGATTGATAGAGTCATACCTTCAAGACTACGGTATAAGAATGATTCTATTGAAAGATGTCCAATAAGGATGACTAGTAGGGTTATACCTTAAAGACTACGTTATAGGGAATCTTCTATTGAGAGAGCTTCCTTGATGTCCAATAAAGATGATCGACATAATCATATCTTCAAGACTACATTATAAGGAAACCCTGAATCAAAATGCTTCCTTGATGTTTGATAAGGATAACTGACCAAGTCATACCTAGAAGACTAAGTTAAAAGTAATCTCTCATTGAGAGTGCTTCCTTGACGTTCAATAAGGATGGCCAACACAGTCATACCTTCAAGACTATGTTATAGGGAAGCACCCATTAAAAGTGTTTCCTTGACGTCCAAATAGAAAGATTGATAGAGATATACTATCAATACTAAGTTAAAGGGAAGTTATCCTTGGGAGTGTTTCCTTAAAGTCCGATAAGGGTGGTCGATAGAGTCATACTTTCAATACTTTGTTAGACGGAAACTCCCATTGAAAGTGTTTCCTTGATGTCCAATAAGGATGATTGCTAGATTCATGCCTTAAAGAGTACGTTATAGGGAAGCTCTTTTTGAGAGTGTTTCCTTGATGTTCAATAAGGATGACTGAGATGATCATACCTTCAAGACTACATTATGAAAACCTTCCATTGAGAGAGTTTCCTTGACTTCTGATAAAGATAACTGATAGAGTTGTACCTTAAAGACTACGTTACAGGAAAGCTCCCGTTGAGATTGCTTTCTTGATGTTCAATAAGGATGACCGACATATTCATACCTTGAAGACCACATTAAAGATAAGCTCCCATTGAAAGTTTTTTTCGACGTATGATAAAAATGACTGGTGGAGTCATACCTCTAAGACTATGTTATAGGAAAGCTATGCTTACTTGATGTCCAATAAGGATTATCACTAGAGTCACACGTTCAAAACTTTCTTAATGGAAGCTCTTATTGAGAGTGCTTCCTTGATGTCTGATAAAGATGACTGACATAGTCATACCTTCAAGACTAAGTTATAGTAAAACTCTCATTGAGAGTACTTCTTTCAAGGTAATTAAAATTAGATCAAACGTTGAATAATATAGATAACAATTCAAGATTTGACCAGTGTTGAACGGGGTCGTATCAAAAATAATTAATTATAAATTTTAGGCTTAATTGCAATTTTAGTCCCACTATTTTTACTGATTCACAAAATTGGTCATCCTATTTTAAAAATCGACAGTTTTGGTCATTCCCTCAGATTTTTTAACTAAAAGGTGATGACGTTAGATGTTTTAAATAATGTGATATATGATAGGATGACATAGAATGATGAGTACATGTGAAATGGAAACAAAACATCGTAAAAACTTAGATTTTAACTTCATAAATTTTTAATATTTTTAATTTAATTAATGACATATGAATAATTAATGCATCTAGATAGTTATATATTATGGAATTTTATGTCATATCATTAAAAATATGTCAAATCAACATTTTTTAATTCAAAAATATAAGAGAGAAACCAAAATTGTCGACTTTTAAAATAAAGGGACCAATTTTATGAATTTATAATAATAGAGGGACCAAAATGACAATTAAGCCTATATTTTATTAGAAGATAACATATGTTTTTTTTTTTACGTATTTTTATGAATTTATGTTAATAAATATAAAAAAGAATATTTGTATATGTGTAAAAATAATATTATTGTTTATTTTTTTTAGTCAAACTTATTTGATCTTAAAAGCAGATTTCCCGCTAGCCATTTAGAAACTTTTTCTTGTAGCCCAATTTTTCATGGCAGCCTATTTGGAAAATATATTAGTCTTTCACTACACTAAACAAGAAATGCTACCTAAAACTCTTCAATTTTTGCATCTGCTACCCTCACACAACACTCTATATCATGTCATCCCTTTATTGTATATCTTTTCTTCTTTATATACTTAGTCATTTACTAAACTTTCCTTCATATTTTTTTCTTCTTCAAATTCTAAGTAACATGTATTGTATAGCATCAACATGCAATGCAAAAAATCCTTTCTTTTAAAACACAAATAGGTTTCATCTTTGGTTTCTTTTTTTTTATTTTTTTATTTTATTTTTATTATTGTTACGGCCTCCTTCTACTTCTTTATACTTTGGACCGACTGAAAACAACAATTTTTTAAAAGAAAAATAAAAATATAGTCAAACATGTTAAACCGACTAAACCATCGATTTTGCACGATTTCACCGGTTTTTGTTGTTGTCAATTTCCTAGTTTACTAGTCGGTTTTATTCATGAGCGGGTTTTCAAACATGATTTGACTGAATCTAGGCCTGGTTCCCAATCTAACTGGTTGCACCATCTAATCCACTTTTATTTACCTCGGCTTCCATGATGTCTGATAAGGATGGCCGACAAAGTCATACCTTCAAGACCACATTATAGGAAAGCTCTCGTTGAGAGTGTTTCCCTAACTCTAATAAGGATGACCGGCAAAGTAATACCATCAAGACTACATTATAGGAAAATTGAGATTCAAATTTCTTCCTTGATATCTTATAAGGATGACTGATAGAGTCATGTCTCCTACAAATTGTACAAATATTAAAAATTAGGTATGAACAAGTAGAAAATCAACATAATATAGAAAATAAAACTTAATGTTTGCAAATGTCACAAAAACTAGCAAATGAGGGGCATGCATGCCAATAACATGAAAGGAATGACACAAAGAATTCATATGTTTCCTCCCCTCAGCTTTAGCATTCCTTCGTTATTTGATAGCATAACACTTGACAAAAACAAAAGAGTACGGAGGAGCTCACATTTAAAGGTGAGAAAAGAGGGTGAAATTTGAGCCAGACAAAGATATAATCGTACAAGTAAATAAAGCACACCAAACCCTCATATGGTGGTTGTTCACACACCATCTCATCAATGATGCACGACATTCGTGTTATACGATAAAGACACAATCATATAAGTAAATGGAGCACACCGAATCATCATCGGTGGTTGCTCACACGCCATCTCATCAATGCTGCATGACAAGATCTTAAAGCAATTTTTGAAAAATTATTGGAATAGATGCATGTAACAATGCAAAAAAACTCAAAGTGAGGTAGTACGATTTGCACCGATGAACATTTTCAGCCACCCAATCAAAAGTATTATGCACGCAAGGAACAAGGGGAAGCGGTAATTTTTTGGGCGAATCACCTTCTTCATAACATTCCCTCAAATATCACAAAAACTTTAATTGTAAGAAAAGTGATGAAAAATATGAAGGTAAAAGAAAAGAGAAAAGAAGAGCAGAAAATAAAGAAGATTGTGTGCCCAAGTAAGTTGCATTATGTGAACTAGTGCAGGATGTTACTTTGACTCATGATTTTATTTTCAAATGTATAACAACCATACAAATCTCGCGATTAGAGAGAGTACAAAAAAAAATGTATGAGTTTAAAACAAGTTGTCAAAATTATCGCATAAGTGAGCCATGTGGAGGTGCAAGCACGGGAAAGGAGGGTTGAAGTGTGTTTGTCAAAGTTGATAATCTATTAAAAACATGTTCAATTGTGGTGACTTACTTGGAGTAGAAGCAATCAGATTCAGAGGAAACAAATAATGAAAGCATAAATAATTGAACACATAGATTTATCCTGGTTCACTACTAATGTGGCTACATACAATCTCCTCACTCAAAAGGCTTTAATGCACCAATTTATAGACATTGAATTACAAAGTACCTGACCCAACAAGTCAGTCTTCCCAAACAACCTGACAACCCCAAACTTTTAAGGAACTAATCACCTTGATCCTACAAGTCAAGTATTCTTCTAATAACCTGGCAACCCCAAACTGAAGAAGGAAATAAACAACTATCGGGTTTGATATAAAAGATTGGAACTTTAAGTGTTTGCATCTAATAAAAATGATAATAATAATAATAATAATAATAATAACTCTCATACTCTAAGAAAAAACACTTAGAAAATATTTCTAACTTGAACTAGTATTCCTTTCTTTGAACTCTAAGATGAATTTGAAATTTTGAGCTTATGAGTTTTTCTACTCTTTTCTGATTTTCGATGATCTTCTTCTTCTTCTTCTTCAATCTTGAGTATCTATTTATAGAAAAAATTAGGGCTTCAATTTAGTTCTTATTTAATTTTAAATTGTATCTTCATTCCTATCTTGGTCAACAATGATCTTATTTAAAAATAGTTTTGAACAAGATGCTTTTTGATATTCTTTAACTAATTCTTTATTTCTAAATTCAAGTTGAGCAGTTCTTCTAGTTTAACTATGTTCATATTGAGTTTATAAATTTCTCATATTGATTTTGTTTGTATTTTATTTAGATTGAGTTTGTAAATTTTTTAGATTGATGTTGTACGTATTTTGTTGTACACAAATCTTAACCATATCTTCTTTTCTCAACTTGGTCAAATATTTTTTTCAATTATAAATATGAATAAAATCTTATTTTAGATTTTCTTCAATTATAAATATGACTCAAATCTTATTTTAAATTTTTTTCAATTATAAATCTGAATCAAATCTTATTTTAGATTTTCTTCAATTATAAATATGAATAAAGTCTTATTTTAGATTTTCTTCAATTATAAATCTAAATCAAAATTATTTTATTTTTTCTTCAATTATAAGTCTGAAACAAATCTTATTTTAGATTTTCTTCAAAAACATGAATCTTCTTTCATACTTTGTGAATTCAAATATATTGTTCTCATGAAATACTTTTGTTATCATCAAAACTCTAAGTATAAAACCAACATGGTTCCAACACCATCTTCATCAACATAAAGTCGTGCAACTAAGAGGATGCCAAAGAAGGGTTCTCAGATGTGCGGTCGCAGTGTATGCTCGTGAATATGTGAATGTGTTGTATACACATGGAAAAGTTTATGTATGGCTAGAGTGTATACATGTGGATGTGTGGGTGCGCGAGGTGATCATTCACTTGTTCTTTAAACTACCCTATAACAAGAGTGAAGTTGGAATCTCATAGGTCGTGTAGTAGGATATTCCCATATCCTTTTATAATGGAATGATACAACTACCACTTTCATCTTTGGCCAATTGGAAGCAACCTCTATTTAATGCAGTCAAAATTTCTAGTCAAAGATCAAATGATCAAACATTTATGAGACGACCAACAACCCACCAAACTTATCCGAGAAAATTTAGATTTAAGTATGGCTAGAAAACTGACAAACCAACTGCAATGCCTATGTTGATTTGCTCATCCAACCAGACACTTAGAGTTGAAAACTTATAGACTCCATCAGCTAAGGATGGCAAAAAAATATGCACCCGCAGATACCCACCAAAACTCGTTTGATTTGGACGGGGAAAACCCGCTTTGATTGGGTGTGGGTGCAGATTTTTCCCGAAATTAAATTTCGGGTGCGGGGACGGGTGCAGGGGTGATGATATTCACCCCACACCCGCACCCAAACCTTCCTCGCAAGTAATATTATAATAATTTTTGAATTTTCTATACATATACATATTAAATATATTTACTATTTTTTAAATATTAAAAATTATAATCTTATATCTATAGAAAATAATTTTTTATTTTATTATTATCTAATAATAATTACTTTATTATATTAATTATAATAGATATGATTTTTAAGTTTATAATTTTATATATATATATATATATATATATATATATATATATGGGTGCGGGTGTGGGCGGGGAAACCCGAAATCCGTTGTGGACGGGGATGGAGGTCTAAATTTTACACTTGCTATGAAACGGGTGTAGGTGCGAGTTTTCCCCGATTAGTCGGGTGCGGGGGTGGAGGAGGCAAAATCTGCCCCCGACCCGCCCCGTTGCCATGTCTACCATCAGCTAAGAAGAGAAGAAGACTTGTAGATAGTTGTGTGACCAAGCATATGCGTGCGATGCGCGAACTAGTATATGCATAGTGGGTGGAAGACTTGAGAACTTGTGGACCTTTCCACTCAATCAGACTTGAAGAGTTGAAGACCAAAGACTAGAAAACCTAAAGACTTGTGGACTCGTCCACTCAATTGGACTTGAAGATTGGAAGACTTAAGACTAGGAGATATGAATACTTGTGAACTCGGCCACCCAAACATACTTGAATGGTGGAAAACTTGAAGACTTGAGGATCTGTCTAATCAATCAAGTTGGAAGAGTTGAAGACTTATGGACTCGTCCACCCAATCAGGTAAGAAAAGCTGAAGGTTTGTGTGTTGAGACAAACTCCATATTTAAAGTTTTGATGAAAATAAACAAATGTTAATTAAGAAAGTTAATTATAATTCTAAAATGTTATGTTAATTTAACTTGTGCTTTTGAGTGAATTTATTTAAGAACAGAATCAAGCAAAGCAGAAAAGACAGAAATAAGAACATTCAACATAAAAACAGAGAATGATCTCCAATTTCAAGAATGTTCATCACAACATATTGACCAATCATTCTCCACCTCTTTAACAAAGATTCTGCCTCAAAATTTCATTCTAATAGAATCAGTATATGGCAAGGAACAATTAGAATTCATCCCAGCTCAAATAGGATATCAGATTACTAAAATTGAAGGACTCGAAACAGTCAAAGTAAAACAGTTCTGAAACTCTAAAAGTCAAACTGTCAAGAAAGTTTGATCAACCTTGATATATGATAAGACATTACAAAGGACATCCAGAATGATAAAAATAGGAACTCTAGATTGATCATCAAATCTCCAGAAAGATCAAAATGACAGATCCAGATTGATAATCAATCTTCGTTTCCTGCATAACTCCAGCAGCAGTCTGTTTGCCTCTGCAATGGCCTATGATCTTCCTCCAAGCTTCTTCTGGCTACATTCAATACTCAAGATCGAAACTGTACTATCCAAGATTAAGGAAGAAGCTTCAAAGGCTTTTTAACTAGAAGACGAAACTGATTCAAAAGCTGTAATAAAATAGTCAAAGCAGTTTTAAATCAATTCAAGGTTGGATTATTTTTATTCTGAAATATTGGTTTTAGTCAAAAATACAGAGCACTACCAACAACTCTTTTTGACCTTCATTAAATGTGTCTAAAGCCTATAAATAGAAGGCCAATATCCAGGAATAAACCAAGAAATTCAAGTGCTGTAAAATTCCACAAATCACTCACATACACATACTTGAAGTTCTCAAAATTCGCAAAAAAGCAGTTCTAAAGTCTCATATCAGGTTGCTTGATCATTACTGAATTCTTTTTAAAGAATCAAATCTCAAACAAGAGTTGAGATATCTTAGATTCTGTCAAAAAACAATCTTATTGTAAAAACTCAAACTATAAGAGTTTCTTTATAGTTTGTTTAGATTGTATTGAATCCTATCAAAGTTAGATAGGTGATGTTGTTACTTTCTGGGTAGAAAGTAATAGAGATTGAAACAGATCAAGGTGATCTAGACTAGGTGCTGTAAAATCAAGAAGGCTCTCTGTTTTAAATACTCAGTGGAAAATCTCACAATGTGAGGACTGGGCGTAACCCAAGTTGGGTGAACCAGGATATATCTTTGTGTGGTATTCTCTATCATATCTCTTTATTTGTTAAACTTAATTGATTAACTAAGATAAAACACAAACTGATTTTCTGTTTTAAACTAATCAAGGAACGTTCTCTGTTTTGATAAAAACCAAGAACGTTCTCCGTTTTTCTATTTTCATAACCAAGATCAATCTTGAGTTATTTTCTCAAGCTTTTAACATGAATTTTTAAAAAGGCACATTTACAATTCAAACCCCCATTCCTTGTATATCGACATTGTTACTTCATTTTGGACTCGTTCACTCAATTAGACTTACAGGGTTGAAGGTTCAAGACTAGAAGAGTTGAAATTTGTCCATTGGACTAAAATGCGTATGTTGAAGATTCAAGAAGGGAGGTTCAAGCAGCAGGAAAACATGAATATGCCCTAAAAGGCTTGTCGCTTTGTTGACTGTGGACTTGATGAAATACCCAAGATAAAAATGAACAATAATGGTCCAAACTAAGAGTGAATAGATTGAAGTAGCAATGTCAATTTACAAGGAAGGGGGTTTGAATTGTAAAATCACCTATTTAAAATTTCCTGTTAAAATCTTAAGAAAATAACTCAAGATTGATTGTGGTTATGAAAATAGAAAACGAAGAACGTTCATGGTTAGTTAAAATCACAGTTTTAACTTATCTATTTAATTTCATAATTAAAATGATTGAAAGTTAATAGAGATAAGGATGAGATACCACACCAAGATATATCCTGGTTCACCCAACTCGGGTTACGTCCAATCCTCACAATTGTGAGATTTTCTACTAAGTGTTCAAACGGAAAACGTTCTTGGTTTTACATAGTTTTTGTTAAGATTAAATTTAATCTGTAACAACAATTCCTTTCCACCCAGAAAGGTTTCAATCAAGTCACCTATCAATCTTGAGAGGATTTGACAATCCACCTTTTAATCATAAAATTATTTTTACAAAACTACCCAAATTATAAACAACCCTTATAGTTTTGAGTTTACACAATAATGATTTAAAGAGATTGGTAGAATCTGAGTATGCTCAACTCGTATTTGAGAATAGATTATTGATAAAAGAATTTAGTAATACCATCTGGATGTATGAAGATGAATTCAAAACTGGTTCTTTTGTAATTGAGAAGCTTTCAAGTATATAAGTGTATGTGGTTGATGGATTTTCTTAGCACTTGAAATTCTGTGTTTTCCTTGAGCTTTGGGTTCCTTTTATAGGCTTCAAGGAGGTTGTTGAAAATTATTTTGACTGTTGAAAAGGTGCCTTGCTGTCACGTGTCATACTTGACCAAAGAATAGACTTTTAAACTTTGAATGTTCTTGTTTTGAACATTTTACGTTTCTACTTCTATGTTAATGATGTCTGATATGTAGCTTCTCATTCTTGACTATGATGATCCTTTATTTATCAACACAAACATCTCATAGACGTGCTTAATCGATTCATATTAAGATTGCCTTTTAATTCGTGCAAAACAGGCTGGAGAATGATGCGACAAGGCTAGAGAATGATGGTCAGTAAGCTGGAGAATGTTTGTATCATTTTGGATTGATGTCATCATACTGGAGAATGATGTTAATCATTCTAGAGATAATTCTTAATCATTCTGGAGAAAGATGTTTGTTGCTGAAGGTCATGTGTGACATGTTGGAGAATATGTATCAATCTAGAGACTAATGTTACACTGTTGGAGAATGATCATTTGTTACTTTTGCTTTGAGTTGTGCCTGTCAATTTTTGATCCTTTTGAGTGATTCTTTTGCTCATATGAGAGTTGTACATTCCTAGTATATGAATTGGAAATCTATTCGCAACTTGCAAGAGTTTTTCTTGCATTAAAAATTGATTCGATCTTGATTGCTGAAAACGACAGAGCCATGGAGAACAATTTTTGTTTTCTAGATTATGTTTGGAACGCTCCTGGTTCAGTTTTGTTCATTATTTGCACTTTCTTTAAATTGATTTCTCCTGCATTTGCTTTGTACATATCTTGGATTATTACACTTAAAAACATATGTTAAATTAACACATAATTTAGAATCATAATTAAAGTCTTTAATTAACTATTATTTGTTTACATCAAAATATTAATTTAGAATTTTGCCTTAACATAAATTGGACCCAATGAACTTCATTTGGATACAGTCCATCACATGGAACGAGGTGACAGTCAACTTGGACAACTCAACTATGTACAATATATAGAATATAGAATGGTGTGACCATGCATCCATATGGAGGACAAAGTGGCATGACCATACACCTATCAGCCCTAAGATAGATGGCCAACAACAAGATTTGGAGGCTAGATCAAATGGGCTTTGATTATGGAGGTCCAATGAATTGATAAAAAATATTATACTCATGTATTTGTTGTTTACATAAACACTAAGTCTTAATTGTAACCAATAAAAATATTAAGCTATTCATTGTTTTATTTTACAGAATAAATTATTCATTACTATCATAGCAATTATTAATACTTATTCTGTAACTTCATTTATTTTTTTTATATACACAATCTTTGTAAGTATTTTATATGGAATAAATTGAATAATTATATTTATTTGCAAAAACATATATTTTATTCTTTAGATCTAATTTTTATTATTCCTCACTGAAAACATACTAAAAGTTATATTATGTAACTGCCTTGTAAAATTTGTTTTCTAAATAATATAAATCTACATTAAACCTCCCCTAATATAAATTTGTAAACAAAAAAAGTTTAATGGCTAAATATACAGAGTATTTTAAGTAACAATGTTTTAATAAAAGGAAGTAACAATGTCTACAAATTAATATATATATATATATATATATATATATATTTATAAAGTTATACATTTATTTTTATAGTTTTTAACTTTGACTCTATTTAGTATTATGTGATAACAATTTCACAAGCAGTTCATAATAACATAAATATAATCGTCTCTATATTGATTGTTTTTAGGAAAATGCTAATAGGTGTTTCAAGAGCACGTGTTAAATATTTAAAGATAAAAATATTATATTAAAAATTGTATTAGAATCTATGTATTTAAGTTTTAAAATGTCAAAAATTATTTTTTTAATATAAAATTTCTATTTTTATATCCTTAACAAATGTTTTTAGAATACTTGTTAGCAATCACCTTTATTTTTATCAATCCCAATAAAGTTTCAACAATTGTTGGAACAAGTTCTAACACAAACTTAAATCACAATGTAGACAAATAATTAGGATTTAATTCTCCCCTTCTCCACTATCAAGTATTTGAATCCCCAAACTTTGCAAAACAGTTCGCAAATGTAAAGTTCAAATTGATGACTAGAACAAGGACAATAATTGATTTTATAAGTAAAGAAGAATAATTCATTGATTTGATTTAATATAAAGAAAAAAACAATTTATTGACTCAAAACTACTTTTGACTAAAAATAATCCCTAATCTCTTAAGTGATTAATTATCATTCAAAGCATAAAGCTCAACAATTTCATAAGAACTCGTGATAAAATTTATATATATATATATATATATATATATATATATATATATCATATCTTAGTTGGTTAATTAGTTAAATTGATTATTTAATTGCATTAGTTAATTATTTATTTTATACTAGTTAGTTGTTTATCTAATTGACTATATAAGTCTATATAACTCTTGATATAATTCATTCTCTCAATTATTAATATTATTCAATTTATTTTTCTTTATTTCTCTCTTAACAATCTTTCTTCATCAATACCCTGTGTTTCATCTCCAATTCAACATTCATTCTTTCTGGACAAAAATAGCAATGACAAAATCAGTGATCAAGACTCCAATTTATTGATAAATATAGTAAGTTTTCAATAAATTATTATAAGCGCATACGTCTTAATTCTACGACTACAAAAAATGATTGAAGGGATGTGATTTGCTACTATGCAAAGCACAATTGTCAATCTCCTAATCCAAATATGCAAGAAATCATTTCAAGGGAATCTTTAACCTACACATCAAAATATAGTAGAAACAAATACTGAAGACATGAGATTGAGCAATGTGAGATTATTGATTGGATTTTATGATCAAGAATTGTCAAAGTTTTTCAAGAACACAAAAAGTTTGATGATATATTTTTATTTTTTTTATAACTAGCCTAATTGGTATTTTATAAAATTCAGTCTTTTTTTAGTTTTAGTTGGCATTCTACAAAATTCATTATTTACTTTAGTCTTAATTGGTATTTTAGCTTATGTCCATAAAGAAATTGATGATCAAGCAAAATTCATTATTTTTAGTCTCATTGACATTTCGGGTTCTATCCAAAACATATATAAATATACACATATATATTGGATGGTTAAAGAAATAGTCAAAAACAAAATTAACATTATTTCGTTGATAAATTTTTGGCGTTTCAAATTTTTTTAGCCGATGAATTTCTAGAATTTTAAATTCGTTTTAATCGATGTCATTTCTGACTTTTTTTTTGTTGTTGTTGTGATTTTTCGAGTTTGAGTATTAAACATGTTATAACTTGAGGATAGATATTAGATATCTTAGTTTAGTGAGTTAGTTACACTAGCTAATTAGTTATTTATCTAATCGACTGTATAAATCTATGTAATTATTGATGTAATTCATTCTCTCAATTATTAATATTATTTAATTCATTTTTCTTTATTTCTTTTTTATTAATAGGTTAAAAAAAATTATCTTTTTTTGATATAGTAAGATGAAGGAGAGGCAACTGGTTTGCTTTCGGCTATTAAAAAGATCCATGACCTTCTTTCAATAGCAAATTAGCAATGTGGAAGATACCTCTTACTTTGGGCCATCATTATACACTTATTGTTAAAGACTTTGGCAAAAATAACATAGGGCAACTTAAAAGTTTAATCAGTATGGGCCTTTGGAAGCAAATGGGTTGTGTAATCGCTTAATCCATGTTATATTTGCTTATTTTTATTTTTTTATTTTTGTTATCGTATTTTAATTTTTGGTAAAGTAAAATTGAGTAAAATATATTATCAAATTATAATTTTTAATAGTGTATTTGAAAGCAGGTGAGCAAACATGAGACACAGATGAATAATCTTCTTTAATTCAGTACATTTATTTTACAAATTTAAAGATATGATTTTTTATGAGACAAACTAATTGAATCAGCGAGTGGTGGTCTCATTTTTATTTCGTTTTCATATTTTTATTGCAGTATCCGTTTTATTATATTCATTGAACAAACATTCATGTTGACTTTTAAAAATATAAAAAATTTAATGTAATTTTTGAATATTTTAAAATTAGAAATATATCTTAAATACTTTTTTTAATAATTTTATAAATTAAATTGACTAATAATATAAAAAGTATTTAAGAGATTTAATAACTAACTTCATATGTATTTTAAATGCATTTATTTCGATTTTATTAATGAAATAAGTTGAGTTTTCCCGAAAGAGCAAGAAACTTCGCTACTGAAAATTTGTTAATGTGCAAAACACATGACAAAGATTCCTTTTCCAAGGTTGCTCAAATGAAATCAGTGCTATCATTGCGTTAAAACTAAAAACATTGTCTTGGAATTATTCTTGAAGCATCCACTCACTTAACGCATATTCCACAAATCAAAATTCCTAGTCACTTCAACTTTCATTATTTATACCAGTACTTTTATTAATTTTAATGAGAGAGAAAAATATAAAAAAAATATTTAAATTTTCAATTTTTAATTTTTTTTTCTTTTTCATAAATGGATAAGTACATGGGAGAATTCAACTCGTTTAAATTAGATGTTACTATAGCTGACTCATCCATTTGCAGAATCAACTATATATATTACAATATTTTAATTAAGATATCAAATTTAAATATTAAATTAAATATAAAAATAAATAGAACTCAAAATTTAAGCTCACCTTAATATGATGATTTTGATACACCGAAAGCACTGTACTTGCCGTGAATCCAAATTCCTTCAACTTAAGGACTTTGGTGGAGACCACTCTAATGCTTTAATAAATAATCTTAACGCTATTTTCATACTAGAAATTTGGGACTTTCGAGAAGCTGTTAATAAGCAACAAACAAGTTTATGTTACAAATAATTTATTTTCTATAAACACACTTAAGTTGTTATTTTTTCCTATTTTAATAATTCTCACTCTTCCTACCCAAAAATATATCAATACCTTATTTAATTTAATATAAGGATTTCGTAAAATATAAGTTGAAGCCATAGGTGCTTCAAAACCAAGTTGTAGAAATATCAGAAATGATCAAAGTTATTGCTGAATGTTTTTTACTAAATATTGTTTAAAATCAAACATCATAAAAATGATGTGTAATTTTATCCCCTTCATATATTGAATTATTATTATATATGATTTATCATTTCTCAAAAAATAAACTGCAAAATCACGGAAAATCCAACAAAAATAAGATTTAATTAGAGAATACATGCACACATATGCAAATGTTACACACAATTCAATTAATCTTCAAAGTAAAAGCAACTATTTCCTCTCTTTCTTTTTCTTTATTACTTTGGTAGAAAAACGCCAATCTCCCAAGTTTAATTTCAGTCTCTAAAAATCATCGCCATCATAACCACCATCGTCATAACCAATATCATCCTCAACTTTCTCCGCAGCATTATCAGCAACCTTATCTTCAATAAAATCAGCACCTTCCACAAGTGCAATTCCACCAAGAACCCCCGCGACTGCACCTACAGCCAATCCTGCCCCCATCCCACCAAACTTACTTTTCTTCTTTTCCTCCACTTGTCCATAACCATAATTACTTCCTTGTCCATACGACGTCGTTTGAGCCCCATACTCTGTGGACCCATAACCTGGCCCCGCAGTCGGAGGCCCTGCATTATAAGGATATCCTGCTGGTGGTGCCGCAGAATAATCATAATTCTGTGGCGCACCATAAGAGTTTCCATACCCTGCTGCAAGGGAATTATTATTATTATAATTATAATCATAATCTCTCGATGTAGTCGGGGGTGGAGGGACACCATAAGGAGGAGCATAATAAGAGCCCGACCCACGATAGTCGGGTACTTTAATTACAACTTTAACATCTACTTTTCCGTGCGGCCTTCCTGAAGGCCGTCTCAGCGTAAGGGATCGGCTAACTCGTTCGCCGATCCCAACGTCTTTGAGAATTTCAACTAGCTGGAGCCGAGCCGAGCCGATGAGTGGCTTGGTGTCTTGTTCGGAGCCGGCGTGGACGATATCGATGTATAGAGTGAGATTCTCTATTGGCTCTGGTGGTAAAGGAATTATGAGAGTTTGGTCCCATTCGGCTTCGGTGTCGCCGTTTTCATCCACTTTGGTTGAGAATTTGTTCTTTGGATCTATCCAAACGACGGCGTATGGTCTGTTTGAGCCGTTGCGCCAGTTCACGTTTTTCAGCCCGCGAGCTGATGACAGTTTCACTTCAGCTTCGTAGCGTGTTGCCATATTCTTTTTTTATTTTTTATTTTTTTATTGATGAGTTTTGAGATTGAGAAACGTTGCTGTGTCTAAGATGGGTTTTATAGTGGTTGTTATGTGAGGATGGAGATTTGTCTTTTTATCCTCAGTTTTGGGTGTAATCACTAAATTGCCATTTATTTATTAAATGCTTCAAGGACTTTCCGTTGGGTTGATTATAAAGTAAAGAAAGACCTTAATGATATAAAAAAAGGGGAAGATTTTTATTTTTTAGTGAATATTTATAAATAAATTTATATTTATTTATTTTTAATAGTGTAAAGATTGAATTTAAAATAAGTGAAATAAATGTATATTCTATTTAAAATGAAATGTAAATAAAAATAATGATTTAAAAAATTGATATATTAAAAAAAGTCAAAATCAAATATATTAATTTTTTAATTTTCTTTTATATTTTATTTTAGAATAATATAAGTTTACTGTTAAACTAAATTATTAGAGCTTTATTTGAATTGATTTTCAAAGCACAATTTTAAATTAAATGTATTTCAATAACATTAGGTGAGAAATTGTAGATATTATTGATAGGTTATTTTTTATTTTTTATTTTCAAATATAAAAAACTAAAAAAATTAGTGTATCGAAATAACGTGAAAACAAATTTCACAAGAGACACCAATTGATTAACCTATTTTTAGTCCACATAAATATAATAATTTCATCGTGTCCTTATCACTTAAAATCCCACTTGTCAATCCAATAAAAATAACACAAAAATAATGGTGGTGAAAATGTCTCACATTTTTAAAAGTAACTAGAGACCAAAATTTAGATTTATGTTTTGTTTTATAAAGTCAAACTGCTAGTTTATATGCAACGGATTAATTTTTTTATTTTTTTATATTACTTTAAATAACATTTGAGTTTGTGACATTTTATTTTCCTCACTATCTTGCAAAACATTTAAAATTAATTAGATGTTAATTGTTATTTTATATATATGAATTAGTTTAACCACAAATTTTACTAAATACTTTAAATTCGATCTATTTTCTTCTACTATAAAATAATTTATCAACCTTTGCCATTTAAGTCAAATAAAATCCACTTGCATGAGAAAATGGATTTCGAGATAGAATAAATTCATAACAAAGTATAGACATAAAACACATAATTTTGAAGATTAATAAACTTTTTTAAGGATTAAAAATATCCTATGATTCTTGTATTTAGACTAGAAAATTAACCTAATTAGACATGAGGCATGAGTGAACCAAACAGTAAGGCTACAAAGCTATTGATTTAAGCTTACAAATAAAAATTTATTTTATCATGAAAAGCCACCAAAAAATAAAACAAATAATTGTAATTCCATTGTTGACTGGTTAGTACACCATTGAATTAGGTAACTGTCTAAAGGTTGATATGCTTTGGTTGGGTTTAATCTTAACCGGGGAAAAGAACATCTGGGGTAGTTATAAGAATATATGCTTTATTGTTCCATTTTTAAGATATAATTACATTTTGATAAAATCAAATCTTATCATATAATACTTTAAAATTTAAACTCTTTAGTTACATTTTCTTAAATATTTCTTTTTAGAAAATTATTATAACATATATTGAAAATAATCAAAATTCAAAAATAATATAAAAGTTGTTTCAAAGGAGTAGATGGTTGAGTATTTATATATATATTTTTTAGTCGATATTAATTTTTTACATATGATTTATTTATTTTTATTTAAATTAAAATCTTATCAAAATAACAATATATAATTTGAAATAAATTTAACTTGTAATTATGAAACCGTGTTTATAAATGTAATAAATTTAACATTTAATATATCCATTAATTTGCACAAGATGGTCTTAAAAGAATTGACTAGCCAAATTTCATACGTAGGTTTTTTAGAAAATTTATGCTTTTTTTATTTTTAATTTTCAAATTTTAAAATAGTAATAAATGTTATTTTGTCAAAATAGTTTTTGCTTATTTATTGTAGAAACAGAAATAAATAGATTGAGATAATATATAGTTAAATAATATAATATAAGATAGTCTTTATTTTAACTAATAAATCTCCATTTTATTAGATTAGATGTTTTGTCCTAGATTCGAAATAGAATCTCACAGTTGTGTGTTTTATTGGTAGTATTTACTATTTTTTTTAAGACAAAAAATGTAATACAAAAAATAATTTAATTTACATACACTCTCAATGTAAATAGTTTTTACGGTGACATAAAATTAAAAGCATCTAATTTAAAAAAATATTTGACCTGTATTATAGTAATAGATACGAGCGATTATAATATTTTAACACTATAAAATATTTTACACCGTGAATATATACAAATTAAACACTATAAAAATACTGAAATTATATATGAAAAATAACAAATTTTAATAATTTTCATTAATTTGTGTAAACAAACGTAAATCTATAATATGTTAATATCAAATTTTAATAGTTTTCATTATTGTATATGATTTATTTATTATTTAAAAAAAATGAATGAAGGGATATAATATTTTTTTTACGGAGCCAAATTTTATATAGTGAAAAGTGTCTGTGGTCAATCCATACTTATATTATTTAAGAAAATATATTATTTTTTTGACTTATGTTTGCAACGGCATGCAGTCTTAAATATTTTGATATAATAATATTTATTTCTATTATATTTTAAAATTTCACTAGGAAGAGTTTTTCTTGATGGAGCAGTCATTCTTCAGCGCTAGAAAATCTGGCCGGCACCTGAATTTTATAATGCAGCGGTAAAATTAAAATCACTATTAGGATTTACTTAAAAATGTTGTCTTTGATTTTTGAAATTTTAAATACTTTTTAAAATTATTTTATAATTAGATATTATGATTTAAAATTTCCATTAAAGATGATAGTTTTAAGATTATTTTTTTATTTATAATAATTTTTTTAAATTGTCTTTTTTATCCTTTTATTTAAAATAAATAATTTCTAAAAATATTGTGTTTCTTATTTTATATGTGAGTTTTTTTGTCTAAAAAATTGAAGGCATGGGGCATGGCCTGAGTGCGTTGCATTATCATATCTAAATTAATTGTGAAGATTATTAAAAATAGAATAAAATTTGAAGATAACAAATAAAGATTGTTTAATCCAAAAAAACAAATAAAGGTTGAATGATGGTCCCGTTGCCACACGCTTAGAAAACACGTTTCGTACACGATGTTTTCTGGGGAAGGCATCACTTAGGAAGAATGTATATATAGGCATATTTTTATTTTATTTTAATTAATCTGCACCATTATTTCTATATTTATCACTTTATATTAAGATAAAAAAGCTTTATGATGAATATGTATTTTTATGAACGGTCAATTTAAAAAGCTTTACGGTATTGAATAACGATAAATTTCAATTGTTTGTAACTTTAAAAGTATTATATAATTAAAATTTGAAATCAAAGATTTTCATCAATATAAAATTTATAATTAATTAACAATAGAAAAAAAATTATTTTAATTATGTATATAAATTAAATTTTATTTTTTTAATTTTTTCTTAAGCCAGAAGACATTCTTATTATCTCATTCAAATCCTTTCGGATGATGTTATTAAGATTTCATCTATATACATAATAAAAAATATTTATAGCATTAAGGTATAACAATTAACTAGTTTTTTGATAAAAATAAAAAATTTAATTTTTTTATGCGTTAAAATATTTATCCATATAAATCTGACTTAATTCAAATAACAAATATCAATATTGTGACATTGAATATTATATTTTTAATTTAAATCATGATATCTTGAATTTAAACATGAGACTTTGTATTCATATGAGTATTTGCGATTTAAATTTTAAAGAATTGAATTTATATTTTAATATTTAAAAGAAATTCAAACAACATAATAAAAGATGTAATTTTACGTTGTTCTTTCAGTTTTTTTAGAAATGTCAAACTTATATCAAAATATAAATTTGACCCTTAGAAACTCTCTCCTCAAAAGATAGTGGTAGATCGCAAATAGAGTGATGCATTGTTGCTAATAAATTTCGACATTGTCGTTTTGTTAATCAAGAAGGGCACCTATCTCAGGGTAGGGGCATAATGCATATCTACTGTTACAGTATTAGGTAATGGGACGATGAAAAATAAAAAAGCTATTATTTTAATTTTTAAAAATGTATAATATTATTATTTTAATTTCTGATATAACAAAATATTTAAATTTAATTTTTGAATTATCAAAAGATTAACCAATTTAGTCTTCGACGTTATAATAGTCACATACTATTTTGACAATAAGTTATATCTTTTAGGAACTTTTATGATAATAATAAGTTATATATTTCAAGGACTATTTAGATCATTTGAATATTATATTTGATGACTAAATGTACATTTCATAAGAGCTTGACACTCTTTATATAGTGATGGAAGCATACCAACATATGTTAATTATCCAACGTGAGACTTTAATATTTATAACGTTGAAAACTACTCAATATATGAGAGCTTTTCAATGTTCCAACAAATTTTTCTGAATTAGCGTTAGACGCTTTTATAAGATTATGCATAAGCAGAGGTGTCTTCTGACTTAAATCTTTACATAGTAAGTAAGATTTAGATTCAACAAGAGTGATTCGTAGTCTTGAACTATATCCCTGACATCAAATCCACGCAAAATCTTTTCATATGGTGTATTCTAAAAGTCCATACATTAATGACCATGTATGTCTATCCTAGTATAGTGAACGCTCTAGGAATTCTGACTCAAATTCCATAGAAAACGACCCGAATTCCACATTAGTACTCTTGTAGCTAGGTACTCCACTCGACATAGAGTATAAATCTCATTAAAAGTTTCTATTATCTCAACTTATCATTGCTTGAGGAATCATGTTTCTCCGATATATTAACATATTCATCTCATATCACTTAACAATTTGTTATTAGCCATTGAACCTAATTCTTGGAATCTCTAGTCTTTTAGACTGGATTACCATCATGAGTAATTCTATAGACAATAGTCTCATCCATTTGAACATATTTAGGACTTTCTCTCTAGCTAATCCTTTCGTCAAATGATCGACTAAATTTTCATCAATGTGTACATGATTTACTATAACAACTCTTTAGAAAGTAACTCTCTAACATTGTTGTGCTTACGACGTATTTGTCGTCTCTTACCGTTGTAATAATGATTCTCAATCTTTTCAATAACCTTGGTACTATCACAATCGATCAGCACAATTGGCATAAGTTTTTTCCATAAAGGGATCTCAACTAGTAAGCATCTCTACCAACTCGCTCGCTTTTTCACTAGTAGTAGCTAGTGCTATCATTTCAGACTCCATAGTGGATTGAGCCATTATTGTCTATTTCTTCGATTTCCAAGATACAACATCACCAACTATACCAAAAATATAGTCACTAGTTGCTTCAGAGTAATCTAATAAGGTGTTCTAATAAACATCATTGTATCCTTCAATGATGGTAGAAAATCTTTGATCATGTAATTCGAGACTCATGGTACTTTTCAGATATTTTATGACTCTTTTGATAGCGTTGCAATTCTCTATACTTGGTCTACTGGTAAACCTGGACAATAGTCCCATGACGTAGGCAATGTCAGGTTTAGTACAGTTAGTGACATACATGAGGCTGCCAATGATGCTCACATATTCAGTTTGTCTAACATCTTCACCAGTGTTTTTGAAAAGTTTCACACTTGGATTATATGGTGTCAAGCATGTTTACAGTCAAAGTATTTGTATTTGTTTACGATTTTTTCAACATAATGCGAATGGTCCAAAGAGATTCCCTTTTATGACCTAGTAATCTTGATTCCAAGGATTACTCTCACTTTTTTAAGGTCTTTAACATCAAAGCTGTTACACAACAATGATTTCACAATATTTACAACATGAATGTTTGAAACCAAATATGAGTACGTCGTCTACATAGAGACATATGATATTGCAAATGCCATTTTACATATTTGTAATAAATATATTTGTCACTTTTATTCAATTTAAACTCATCCAATATAATCATGTTATCAAACTTTTCATGTCATTACTTATGAGCTTACTTAAGACCATACACAAATTTATCTATCTTACAAACCTTGTTTTCTTGTCCATAAATCACAAAACCTCCAAGTGGTTCCATATAGATTTCTTCTTCCAAGTCAACATTTAAAAAATTTGTTTTGACATTCATTTGGTGTATCACCAATTTATGAATAACAACTAGTGAAATGAGTACCCTAATGGATGTAATTCTAGTGACCGGTGAAAAAGTGTAAAAGAAATCTACATTTTCTCTTTGTTTAAAACATTTTGCTACAAGGCGAACCTTGTATTTATCAACAATTCCATCGGGTTTTTGTTTTTGTTTTTCAAAATCCATTTACAAACTATCACCAGGAGGCACGTCTACTAATTTCCGAGTCTTGTTAGACTCTAGAGAATCCATCTCATCGTGTATAGCTTGTTTCCAAAAATCTGCATGCAACTATGAAAAAGCTTATTGAAGATGTAGATCCTCTTCTTAGGTATAAGTCAAATAACTAGGTTCGTAATTTTTAGCAACTTTGCCTCTCTTAATTCTTCGAGGTTCTTTTTCGCCTTGTTTATAGCTTTTAGTTATCCTCATCACAGAAATGTGACTTGCCACCGCCCACTATTTCTTGATTTGAAAATGAATTTATTTTCATAGAAGTCAACATCATTTAACTCTATGATCACTTTTGCATTTAGGTCATAAAACCTATACGCTTTGATGTTTATTGCATACCCAATGAATACACCGTCGTAGGCTCTGCTGGCGAGTTTAACTCGCTTGGGGTCGAGGATTCTAACATAAGCCAAACAACCCCAAGTTCATAAATAAGACATGTTCAATTGTCTTTTCTTCAAAATCTCATAACATTTTTTCCCCCATAGATTTAGGAACTCTAATAAAAAATAGCAAATAGTCAATAAAATTTATCCCACCAACGAGATGCAACACCATAGTTAAGCATAAAAACAACAACTAGTTTTGTAAGAGTTCAATTATAATTCCTTGTAATTTATAAAACTAATTAAATAAACTATAATCATACTCAGTTCCTCTATCACTACAAAACCTCTTAATCTTTCTACTAAATTGATTTTCAATTTCAGTTACAAAGATCCTAATCATGTCATGCGCTTCACTTTTATTTTTCATTAGATATACAAAATTATAGTCAGAACAATTGTCAATATAAGTGATAAAATAACGTTTCCCATTTCTTGTTAAAGCCCCATCAAGTTCACATATATCGAAGTGTATTAAATTTAAAGGCTCATATTCTCTAACTACTGATTTATGTGAATTCTTTGTTATTTTAGCTTGATTACAAAAATCACATTTTTTAAAATCATTTAAAGATAACTTTGGAATTAAACCTAAGTTACTTAAGTTTGAAATAACACGTTTGTTCACGTGACATAGTCTAGCATGCCAACTATTAAAATCACACAACATGTAGGCAAAATGAGACATTTTATTGATTTCAACATTTAATTTAACCATGCCATCGATGGTATACCTTTTGCCAATAAAATATGATTTAAAAATAGTGTACAAATATGCCGATACAGACTAAGTAAACCCTACCTTATTCATAAGAAAACCAAAAACAAAGAGATGAATTACCAGACTCTCTAGAGAAAATTCTTTTGTTTTATGCTTGAGAGGATTTTTGAAATCCTTCCAAGCAATGACAATTTGTCAATAATAACAACAATTTATAATTGTTCATTTAAAGACATACATTAAGAGATGATCTTATGAGCTATTTTCTGGATTTCATGGGATTGAGCCTCCACTAATCTATTATATGATATTTAAGGTAGCAGATAACAACATACATTTTAGCTTTAGGTTCCTCGATATCATATTTCTTCTTTAGAGCATCCCAAACCCGTCTAGTAGTATTGCTGGAACTGTAATAATCATACAAATCATCAACAAGTCCATTAATAATATATTTCTTTCTTTATCCTCCCATTAGGTTGATTTTGCAGTTTTGTTATCATTTTCTATTTGTTTAGTTGTTTTTGTGACAACTAGAATGTCATCTTTTAGAACGTTGGAAACCTTTTTCATAGTTAAGAAAAATAATATATTCCTTTTTCGAAGTTAAGAAGAATAACATCTTTTGTTGCCATCGTTAGAAGTGACACCCCTCAAACCTAAACGATATATTGAAATCAGAAGCACCAAAACCAGATCCAGTAATTTATTCGGTTGATACGGCAAAAAGAAACATCTTAAAATAGTTGTTTTTGAGTTTCGAAAAACTATTTTAAAATAAATATAAGCCACATAGATGTTACTGGATTGGGTTGTGAGCTAGGTCGCTCTGTTTAAAAAGTTTCGTGACACTGTTTAAATTGTGAAAGGTCGACTATCAACCACATAATTTTAGGATAAAACAACCCAAACATATTGTATTAGAGTTCTACTACACTGCAAAAAATTGTTTGAAAATTATACCCTCAATTTGGTTATTAAAGCCACTCGTAATATAGTAGTAATAGGACTATGACACAAAAAACCACTCTAAAAGGATAGTGGTAATAGGACTACTCAAAAATCGAACGGAATAAAACACAAAAATCGCTCTAAAAGGATAGTGGTATTAGAACCACTTAAAAATCAAATGAACTACGACATAAAAATCACTCTTAAAGGACTATGGTATTAGAACCATACAATAACTGAAGGGACATAAAAGCTATTTATGGAGAAACTTATTCCAAGACAAGGTTTTGTACAGAAAAACTGGTTTCATATTTCTCGATACATAACCTTATTTTGAAACACATGAAACTTCAATATATATATATATATATATATATATATATATATATATATATATATATATATTTTATATATTTAGTTATTTCAATGGATGTGGGTGTTAGAGGAAGAGATAATAACATTGTGCGCGTTCCACTCAATGTTTCTACTTTATCTCCTTCCAATGATCCTCATATTGAAAGGATTCATCTAAAGATATTGCTTCACATGAGGAGGAGTTTATGCACCATGTATATGAGTCGATGCAGGAAGGAGCCTATACAATCGAAGGAGCATGTACACGATCATTTACATCAGGAGGAGATTGTACAATATTGTGGAGCATTGTATGATACATCGGTTCTTATGCCATATAAATATCCCATTGGTTGCATATGGTGGTATGGAGAGGTAAGTTATTTGTTTTGATATATTTATATATGTTTTTGGTATATGTAAAATATTTATTTAATTATTATTTTCATTTTCTATTTTAGATTCATATATTTTAAATGTATGCAAAAGCAACCCATGTTGAATATTGCTAACCATAGTAAGAAACTGCAACAATTTAGTCTACACTTGCTACCTCAAGTGATAGAGGAATGGGTGCATGTGTTTGGTTTAGGTCCAGTAAAACACAGTAGTTTCAAGTAGATATAAAACAACTTAGTATATACATTTGTGGAGATGTGATACTCATAGACTTCTTCCTTTCACATGTTATTTGGTGAAATGACGATTATTGTGGGTGATGTGACTAACCTATTATACTTACCCATTAGGGGTGACTTCTACACTCTACCGACCTATCAAGATACAATTATGACACATAATCTTTCCATACAATTATTATGCATGCCCGAGCCTGAAATTTTGTAGGAGAATACAAAAAACATGAGTGTTCATTATAGTCTGGAGTGGTTGAAGGAGGTCTTTCATAAGCAATGTACAACTTAAAGATTTTATTAGGGTGTAGAGTATACCTGTTGAATTTGGTAGGGAGTACCGATAAACTTACTCTTATAGGATTTTAAGAGTGTGTCTACCCTCTATTTTATAGTTTTGATTTCAACTTATTCTTATTTTGTCATGTATTTGGGTATACATGTCATCAATATAATATATATTATATTTAAATAACAAAATTATAAATAATTCCAAATTAGTTTTCTTTTAAATTAATTTACTATATTTTAAATATTATAAAATAAAAAAAATACTAAAAAATTAAATTACTAATGAAATAATATTATATTTAAAATTATCCATTTAAACTACTACAACATGTTACATGAATCAAGATCATTCTCCAACATGTTCATATTAATCTCCAACATGTAACATCATTCTCCAGCATGTTAAACATCAATCTCCATAATGATAACATCAATCTGCAGAAAGTTCTCCTCAGTCTCCAAAATAATCATCAGTCTTCAAAGGTTTAACAATCATTCTCTAGCAAATTTACATCACTCTCCAGTCTGTTTAGCGCGAATCAAAACATTGTCTTGAAATGAATTCGTCAATCATATATCTGTGAATCAAAGGATCATTAAACACAATCAAAATTGTCCAAGAATGAGAGGCTTTAGCCCAACCATTCCCACCACATAAGCGGAACGCAAAATGATCATAGACACGAACATTTTTAATTCATAAAGTCTAGTCTTTGGTCAAATCTGACACATGATAGTATAACACTTTCCAATGGTTCTTTTGGATGTCATATACCTTCTTATAGCCTATAAAAGGAAGGCAAAGCTCAACGAAAAATCAAAACTTCCCATGCTAAGAAAATCCATCACTCATTTACATTCATACAATTGAAAGTCTCTCATTCACACGAAAAAGAATCAGTTATGTCCTCATTCAATTTCTTAGAATTATTCTACTGAATATTTTGTTAAGAATGTAACCTCAAACAAGTGTTGAGATTACTCAGATTCTTCCAAACACTTTAAATCATCATGTTGTAAACTCAAGACTATAGTGTGTAATATAATTTGAGTAGTTTGTAGGAAATCCTTTTATGGTTAAAAGGTGAAGTGTAAAAATCCTTTCTACATATTGAAAGGTAAACTGTTGAAAGTCTTTATGGGTGGAAAGACAAAGTTGTATAACAGATCAAGGTTGATCTGAACTGGTGGTGTAAAAACCAAGATTGTTATATTTTGAACGCTTAGTGAAAAATTTCACAACTGTGAGGAGTGGACGTAAGCTGTGTTGGGTGAATCATGATATATCTCTGTGTCATATCTCTTCCTTATCTCTATTTATTTATAGTTCTTTGATTGTCAAATTAAATAGATAAGTTAAATTGTGTGTTTTTCACTAACCAATAATGTTCTCTGTTTTCTGTTTTCAAAACTCAAAACGTTCTCCGTGTTCTGTTTTCATAACCAAGATTAATCTTGAGTTAAATTCTTTATGTTTTAACAGGAAATTTTAAAAAGGAAATTTTACAATTCAAACCATCATTTCTTGTAAATTTACATTGCTAAGGTTTGTCTAAAGAGGTTCATAAGAATGATAAGGCTTCAATTTGGTTGTCATCTCAACCTGCAAGGTCTATTATCACTTGGGATCAACTGACCAAAAGCTTTTTGGAAAAGTACTTTCCTCCATCAAAGTCTGCTAACCTTCAAACTGGCATCACCACTTTTGTTCAATTTGAGCAAGAGTCCTTATATGAGGCATGGAAGAGATTCCAATAAATGATCAGAAGTTGTCTGCATCATAGCTATCATATATGACAACTTGTTTATATTTTTCACAATGGGATTTCAATTCAAAGTAGAGCAGTATTGATGCTGCTTGTAGAGGCTCTGTTTAAAAAAAAAACCTAAAGAAGTATATGCTTTGGTCGAAGAAATAGCTACGAATAGTTTTCAATGGAGCTCAAGTGATATACATGTTAAAAAGAAAGTTGGGATGTACAAAGTGAAGGCTAATACCACTTTTGAGATAAAGGTAGATAGTGTCGCTAAGCAACTTGAGACTCTAATGTCTGCACAAGCTCAACAAACTTCTGCGGGCACTCCTCCTTGTGATGTTGGTGAACTTTTTGGACTTGATGATGAAAGTAATTTCGGCAATCCATGGGCTAAGCAAATTGAGGAAGCCAACTATGTCAGACAAAAAGATGGTGATTCCAAGAAGAGTATGCAAGATGTCTTGGTGAAGTATATGGAAAACGTTGGACATCTTTGCATATATGTTTTAGAAAATTATATGAGACAAACAAATGAGATGTTGGTGGCCAGTGAAAGTAAAACACAAGCTCAACCAATTCCCTAATTTTTAAATGCATTAGGGATAAGGGATTAGAATATCAATGTGTTTTTTTTGAATTAAATTATGTAATAAAATAGGAAACGTGTTTTTATAAATAGAAAATGTGTTTTAAAAATTTGGAATGATAATAAAATGTAATTAATCCGCATGGAATATTTCACATAATCTTTTTTTTACACATCTTTAAAAAAATGATACTTTATCAAGTTTTGGACCAAGAATTTGTTTGGGGTATCAAAATTGAGGGCAAATAAAATGAGGGAACTATTTTTGCGATTCTGCTAAAATAAAGCGACTAAAACTGCAATTAAGCAAAAAAAATCCATATTCATTTGCTTCTTGTAGCTTCATTGGGCTAATGACATTAATGATAAGATTACTTATGAATATTTTGAGAATTTTAGGATGTAGAACCCCTTGGAATAAATTGTTATTTTGTAGGATCCTTGTTTGCTAGTGGGTGTGGAAGAAGAAGAAATTTTATTGTTTTTGCAAGATCACTAGTCACAAAGAAGTTGGGAGTAACCATATATTTGTATAGTTGGAGAGAAATGATACTCCAAGGCCTAAACCTTCAATTGAAAAGGCTTTTAATCTTTAATTGATTAGTCTGAATAATTTTCATTAGTCTAAATAAAATAAAACCTTGATTAGTTTGGTAATCGTTAAATTAATCTATGTGGATACAATAATCTTATATATTACTACTTGGCAAACCAATACACTTGCAAAATTTTGTGCAACAAGTAACATTTTTGCATACAGGAGTCGGCCATTGGTTGATTCAAAATACCTACTGCTATTCAAGGATTTCTCATATGATAGAAGGTATGTATGGTGTTTTGCTACATTTTTTGTGATTTATAAGTATCTTTTCAATGCCAACTACTTTGAGACGAAGTAGTTGAGATGAAATATGTTTCTTATGAAAGTATAATATTTATTTGTATGATTGTTATTGTTAAGACAAAATCTCAAATAAGTGTTTTGATGTAAACAAACAAAGGTTAATTAAGAATGTTAGTTATGATTCTAAGTGATATGTTAATTTAACATGTGTTTTTTAGTGTGATAATAAAAGATAGGATCCAAACATTACAAGCAAAATCACATTGAAAATGAAGCAACAATACAAAGACAGAATGAAGAACGTTCTTGACAAAAGTCTGAAAAACGAAGAACTTTCTCAACAATTTTGAAATTTCAAGAACAAACGATCTCTTCTAATTAAGAAGAAATTGATCATGGATTTCACAATCATGTTATCAATATACATGATTCATCTTAGCAAATAATTAATCCAAAATTCTAATGATAACATCTATGGCTCTTGGTAAATCAAGCAAGTTTATTCTCGATATTGAAGAATGATCATTCTCCAACATAATTGGCAAGAACAAAGAACATTCTTGCAGTGTATGCTTCAGCTGTATATGTGAGATATATGCACACGTGATAAAAGACCATGAAATACTGTCAATGATAGATAATTTGGAGGCTACAAATCAACTTCTTCATAAAGCAGTAAAATAAAGAATGTTTAGTCAAGAACATTCTTGTTTCAAGTCTGATCTTATCCACAAGCTGACACTTGACAGCTGGACCCATTCCAACAGTCATATGAGCTGTCATAAGTGTCATTGAAGCCTATAAAACGAAATCCAAGCTTATGGAAAAATCAGAGTTTCAAGTGCAACGCAAATCATCACTTACTGAAAATCATACTCGAAAGTCTCTCAAATACTTAAATAGAATCAAATATGATTTTTCTTATTTGATTCCTAGAATCAAAACTCAAACAAGTGTTGAGCTTTCTTAGATTCTAACAAAAAACTTTAAATCATAATCATATAAACTCAAGACTATTGTGTTGAAGATAGTTTGTAGCAAATCCTTTTATGTATAAAAGGTAAAGTGTAAAAATCCTCTCAAAGGTAAGGATAGTCTATTGAAATCCTTTTTGGGTAGAAAGGAAGAGTTGTGTAACAGATCAAGGTTGATCTGAACTGGTGGTATAGAAACCAAGAACGTTCTCCATTTGAATACTTAGTGAAAAATCTCACAAACTGTGAGGACTGGAGGTAACCCAGATTGGGTGAACCAAAATAAATCTCTGCATGATTTATCTCCTTTTATCTATATTTATCTACAATCTTTTAATTATTGAATTAAATAGATAAGTTAAGTTGTGTGTTTCTTACTAACCAAGAACGTTATCTGTTTTCTGATTTTACAACAAAAAACGTTCTCTGTTTTCTATTTTCACAACCAAAAACATTATTTGTTTTCACAACCAAATTCAATCATGAGCTAAAATATTTAAGTTTTAACAGGAAATTTTAAAAGAGTGAATTTACAATTCCAACCCCTTCCTTGTAAATTGATATTTCTACTTCAATTGACATCAATGTCCGGTCTCTAAAAGATGAACACCCAAACAATGTTAGAGAAAAAGATCTAGAAGAAAAATGTCAAAAGCTAAATACATTGTAGAAGGAGGTTCCTCAAATAGGCAACCTTACTTTGATGGCACATATTATTACTTCTAGAAGAAAAAGATGCAACTCTTTCTGAAATCACAAGATACAAGAATATGGTGTATCATAACAGAAGGAGATTTCATTCCATGAGTAAACCAAACTGATCCAACATCAGATGCAAAAAGAGAAGCAAACTGGACATCTGAAGATAAAACCAAGGTACTTTTAAATTCCAAAACTCAGTTATTTTTATTTTGTGCTTTAAGCAGAGAAAAAAGCGAAAGATTTGATGAATGCAACATTGCTAAAGAAGTATGAAGCACATTACAAATCCATCACGAAGGAACAAGTCACATGAAAGAAACAAGAATCGACATAAGCATAAGAAAATTTGAACTATTTGAAATGAACGAAGGAGAGATCATTGATGAGATGTACTCGAGATTTATAACTATTGTAAATGAAATGCGCTCCTTAGGGAAAACATACTCAATACAAGATTGAGTCAGAAAGATTATGAGATATTCTCAAGTAATATGGAGACCAATGGTGACAACTATAAGCCAGGCCAAGAATCTTGAAGTGCTTGCATTGGAAGAATTGATTGGAACTTTAAGAGAATATGAAGTGTTGTTATAAGAAGACAAACCAATCAAGAAAGGTAAAACAATATCTTTGAAAGCATGCCAAAAAGTGTACCAGTAAAAAAAAATGAAGACTTAGAAGAAACAGGACAAGAAGATTTTGAAGAAGAAATAACCCTTCTTACCAGAAGAATTCAAAGAGTATTGAGAAGAAGAGACCAAATAAAGAAAGGATTTTCAAACAAAAAGAAAATCCCAAAACAGAAGAGGACAAAAGACAAATCACATGTTTTGGATGTAATAAATTAGGACATTACAAAGTTGAATGTCCCTTAAGTAAAAAACCACAAAAAATGTTTCTCTTCAAGAAGAAATCGATGATAGCTACATGGGATGACTAAGATGAATCTGATGCAGAAGAAGGTGAATAAGCCAACATATGCTTACTGAAAAACACAAAACAAGATGAGGTGTAACAAACTATGAACTCTATCCTTTATATGAAGAAGGTGAAAAAGAATTTGATAATTTGCTAAATAATTCAAATCTTCTTGTTCAAAAGTGTAACTGTTTAAAAGAACACTTTCACAAAGAAAAAGAAGAGAAAGAAAAAACTCAGGCCATGAATGATGAACTTCAATATGAGAACGTTCTCCTATAATTTGAAGTTGAAGTTTTTAAAAAAGACTTGTCAAATTTTATTAAAGCTACTGAAACCTTTTAAAAAAATCATGGGATCTCAATTTAGAGATTTGATAAAGCTAGTCTTGATTTTGATAAAACTCAAAAAACAAATATGTATGAAAAATTCTTGGTTCCTGAACGAAAAAAGGACAAATGCAAAACCAAATGTTCATATTGCAGTAAGATTGGACATTTGGAATTTGCATGTTATTCTAAGAAAATAGATGAAAAAAATTAAAAACAAAAGAATTTTTAGAAAAGAAGAACGTTTTGGAACAAGAACAGAACCTTCTCCCAGAAGCTTGAAATACGGAGAACGTTATCGAACAAGAACAAAACCTTCTCCTAGAAGATTGAAAAAGCGAGAACGTTATGGAAGAAAAACATAACTTTTTCCAGAAAGTTTGAAAAAAGGAGAACATTCTGGATGTTTATCAAAACCAACTACAAAGATGATTAAAATTCAGATTTTCAAATCTTCTCCAAAACCATCAACAAAGTGTTCTTATTGTTACATGATTGGACACTCTGAATCAACCTGCTCTCTTAAAAGGATCAAGCTTTAAAACTAACTTTGAAGGACCCAAAACCAAGTGGGTACCTAAAGTGAATCTCTAAATGTCAAGAAAAAGCTATGGTTTTTGGACAATGGATGCGGAAGAAATATGAAAGGTGATAAAAACTGCTTCATGTCTTTTGTCAAGAAAGATGGAGGTTCTGTCACTTTCGAGAACAATAATTAAGCTCATATTAAAGTTAAAGGAACCATTGGTAAGAAAAATTATACTCAAATAACTGATATTCAATATGTGGAAGGATTGAAACATAATTTCTTAAGCATAAGTCTACTATGTTACAATGGCTTTGAAGTTATTTTCAAACCTAACCTATGTTAAGTCATAAAAACAAATTATGGGGAAGCTCTTTTCTCTAGAACCAGAAAGAAAAATCTATATGTATTATATCTTGAGGAATTACTTGATGAATTATGTTTTATGTCAATTGATAAAGACAAATGGATTTGGCATAAATGAACATGTCATATAAACATGAAAACAATTTCAAAAATTTTAAAATTAGAGCTTGTTAGAGGATTGCCTAAAATGAATTTTGATAAAGATAAAGTACGTGAAGCACGTGCAAAAGGAAAGCAAGTCAAAAGTAGCTTTCATAGAATTGCATATCCACAAACAGAATTTTTGGACTGCTTCACATAGATCTTTTTGACCATGTCATAAACAAAACGTTCATGAGGAATAAAATATAATTTTATTATTATTGATGATTTTTCTCGATATACTTGGGTTCTTTTCTTAAAACAAAATGACGATGCATTTGATGCCTTTAAAATCTTTTGAAAAAAGGTTTAACATGAAAAGGATTATAACATCATTTCTGTAGGAAGTGATCATTGAGGGGAATTTATAAATGCATCCTTCAAAACCTTCTGTGTTGAACGAAAAAATAGAACGCTACAAGAAAGTGCAACAACAATCTTGGAAGAATCTAATCTTGAAAAGTATTTTTGTGCTGAAGCTATCAACACTTCATGTTACATCTTAAACCGCGTAACAATAAGAAAAACTATCGACAAAACACCATATGAAATATGGAGAAGTAGAACGCCTAACACCTCATATTTTCACATTTTTTTGAGTTTATTGTTACATTTTAAACAACAAAGTGAACCTTGGAAAATTTGATGCATAATTAGACAAGACTATCTTTTTGGGTTACTCAAATGTTTCTAAAGGATATCGAGTATTCAATTTAAGAACTAAAATCGTTGAAATCAATATGCATATATTGTTTGATGAATTTGATGATCTTGGCTTAAGTAAAAAAGGTGATAAAGAGGAAGAACATTCTGGGCAGTAGGAATAAATTGTTTCCCAAGAAACCGAGGTTTATAAACAGTCTTCATTTCATACTCCTCCTAAAAGCTGGAGAACAATAAGTGATCATCCTCAAAATCAAATCATTGGAGATACAACTGATGGGATTAGAACCAAAATGTCACTCAAAGATGATATAAATAACAACATGGCAATGATATCTCAAATAGAACCAAAATCAATCAAATAAGCCATAGTTGATCAATCTTGGATAGATGTGATGAAGGAAGAACTTCTTCAGTTTGAGAAAAATGAAGTCTAGAACCTTGTCCCAGATCCATAAGATCAAACTATCATTGGAATAAGATGGGTCTTCAGAAATAAGTTGAATGAAGAAGGTGAAATTATAAGAAACAAATATTGCCCAAGGGTACAATCAATAAGAAGATATTGACTACGATGAAACCTTTGCCCCGATTTCAAGGTTAAAAGCTATAAGAATCCTTCTTGCATATGCATCTCATAAACGTATCAAACTTTTTCAAATGGATGTTAAAAGTACATTTTTAAATGAACAAGTTGATGTACATCAATCCCCTGATTTTGAAGATCAATCAAAACCAAATCATGTTTTCAAACTTACCAAAGCTATATATGAATTGAAACAAGCACCAAGAGCAACATATGAAAGATTAAGTACTTTTTTAATCAAAAATGGATTTTCTAGAGGTAAAATTGACACTACACTATCCAAGAAAACTGATAAAAATGATTTACTTATCGTTCAAGTGTATGTTGACGATATTATATTTGGATCAACTAATGAGAAAATGTGTGATACTTTTTCAAAATTCATGCAAAGTGAATTTCAAATGAGGATGATGGGATAATTGAGGTATTTTCTTGACTTGCAAATTAAGCACATAAATATGGTATTTTTATACGTCAAGAAAAATACGTAAAAGATCTTTTACCAAAATATAAAATGAACGAAGCCAAAATCATGACTACTCCTATGCATCCATCCACATCATGAGACAAAGATGAAAATGGAAAATTTATTTATGAAAAAGAATATAAGGGAATGATAGGTTCATTGCTTTATTTAACTGCCAGTAGACCTAATTTTGTGTTTGCAGTAGGATTATGAGCTAGATTTCAATATGCACCAAAAGAATCTCATTTATCTGCAGTAAAAAGAATTTTTCGATATCTTGTTTGTGCTACTAATCTTGGCCTTTGATATAGAAAAAGTTCTCATTTAGATCTTGTAGCTTACTAAGATGCTGATTATGCTAGAGACAAGATTGAAAGAATAAACACAAGTGGTGCATGTCTTGCAAAAAGCAAAATACAATTGCTTTATCAACAACCGAAGTTGAATGTCGCAACTGCAAACTGTTGTTATCAAGTTCTCTAGATAAAAAATCTACTTGAAGACTTCTCTATAAGTTATTCAAACATCCCAATTTACTGTGACAATACCAGTGCTATAAATCTTTCAAAAAATCCCATTCAACATTCAAGATCCAAGCACATTGAGATAAAAACATCATTTTATTAGTGATAATGTAAATAAAAAGGAAGTTGAATTAATCTTTCCAGATACTCCAAAACAACTTGGAGATATTTTTACCAAACCTCTTGTAGAGGAAAGCTTTAATTTTATCAATGAAAAATTGAGAATTATAAAAAATCCTGTCAATTTGCGTTAATTATTTTTTTTTAAATCAAGAACATTCTTGCTTTGTTTCAATCATTATGCATTTTTCTTTCATCATTCTCCGTTTATCTTCACAAAATTAGCAAAAATGCTTTTTGCATGACATTAATTACAAGTGTTCCATTGTCTGCAAAATGAACTACCACGCTGTAAACCACCGCCCCCATTTTCCTCTTTTCCAGCAACCATCTATCAGTTCACCTTCCCTCCACAAAAGTCAAAATTTTGCAACTCCTCCACTTCCACATGCACAAAAACTACAACTTCATCATTAAAATTTTTCATCTTCCCCAAAACTCAAAACTGTTTTTTCGAAATCTCACTCAACAATGGCTCGTACAAAGAACCCTTGTCTTAATACGACCTCGTCTTCATCATCATCTTCACCATCTTCTCCGTTCCTCAATCGTTCACCCTCACCACCACCTAAACCAACTCCTCCAAATGAATCTTCTAAATATATTCTCGGATTACTTGTCCTCATCCCCATATTCAAACCCTAATAAACCGTACTTCCCCCTCTCTTCCAATGCCCAACTCCCAATCTTTGCGAAGTTCTTCCACATCTACGCAAACCATTTCCTAAACCTACTGAAGCCCAACAAAGGTCGATGCGCGTAATGGCGGGAATAGGAACATATAAAACAAAAACATATAATCCTAGTGTATACACTATATCTAATAGTGACGACTCAAAGGATGACGTTCCCACTAAAACTACTAAACCATCTCCTCAAACTAAACCCTCTCAGTCAACTCCCGGAAAAGAAATTTATCAAAGAAATTTTTTCATCTTCGAAACCCTCATCTTTTTCTCCAACAAAAACCACTTCGAACCCAAAACTCTAAAAACTAAAACAACTATAACCATATCTTGGCTAAGAACAAATTAAAAAATCCCCAAAAAACCTGATTGTTCTCAAACCCAAGAACGTTTCCCTAAAAACTGTTTTACCGGAACGTTTTCCATCCAGAACTGCCTCCTCAGAATGTTCTCCACAACAAACTGTTCCTGAAGAACATTCTCTCCCCCCTCCCACCCCATCTGATCACAATATTCGTATGCCTCCACTCAATCCAAAAGTTGTAGACAGAAAAATGGACTGAAAGACTCATTAGTATTAGTAGAGTTTTCATGCTTGACAATCTGATAGTTGAAGGCAAATCTATCATACACCACATGGATGCCCTAGGTTGGACTCTATTCCACCAAATATCATAATGTTTCTATCCTGATGTGGTGAGGGCATTCTAATGCAAAGCCCAAACTTTTCTTGAGAAATCACTTCTAGTGATTAATTTCAAGGACATTGAGATAAGGCTAACCCTTTCTCTCATTGCATCGATTTTTGATATGCTAATTGATGGTCCTACTGTTTTTAGTAAGAATTGGTACTCAGTTCTAAACCTTAATAAGAAGGAAGTCCTTACAGATCTAATCTGTTCTACACCTCAACAAAAAGGAAGTTCTTTCTAATCTATTCCAAGTGGGCTGAAAAGATTACCTCAACACATCTCTCAAGCCCATTTCCAAAGTGTTCAACAACATCAATCATCACTTCATCTTACCTCATAGTGGGAGTCACGAGTATGTCTCCAACAGTGAAACGTTGATCATCTATCACCTTCTTAATTGCAAGAGGGTTAATCTTTCCCACATCATTATTCAGAACATGATCGCTGCCACATATAAGGACTACAAGAAAAACACAGTCCCTTATGGCATGGTTCTCACCAAAATATTTAGGTATTTCAACATCCCTTTATTCTTTGAAATATCCACCATAAAGATTTCCAAGTTCTCTTCTAAAAATATTTCCCACATGAGAAACAATCTTCTGCTAAGAACATTCCTAAATCTGTGTTGCCCTCTACCATATATAAATGCAAACGCTCTACTCGTCAATCTGTTGCGCCGTCTATTGTTCCAGAAAAACATTACTCACCACATCCAACCATTGCCCCAAAACAATCTCCATCAAATTCCACCAACACCACTACTCCAGAACATTCTCCAACAAACCTCGAAAACACCACTGCTCAAGAATATTCTCCACCTTGTACACCTCCCACTACTGCTTCTCAAGAATGTTCTTCACCTCCACTCAACATTCTCCCCTTTTCCCCTAAAATCCACCTAGCCTACCCTCATCTTTTAACCATACATCCATTGAGGTTCCTGCCTTCCCCCACACCTATAACCCGTTGAGTGCCATGTGTTCCCAATCACCCTTCCATCCTACATCAATCATGTCGCCTTCTTTTGTCTCCCCACAAAAAATCAATTCCTCTGTTTTTGGAATAATTCAGTTTTCGGTTTGGCCTTCCAACCATTATCAGTTCTTTTGTCACCTTATCATCCTTTTGCATTGCCACTCCCCCACAAAAAACACTCTCCCTTCTATATCTAAGGACAATTCCGAGCGCCCTGCCAAATGTTCCAGTGTTGAGAAGGAGTCAACCAATAAAACAATTATGGCTGCCCTCCAAACAATTATGGCACAAAAAGAACATTAGGATAAGGAATATGCCACTTTGCGGGATTGGATGGAAACCTTGCTGGCTCCAAAGTTAGGAATTGATCCTCCTCAACTGAATCCTCCTCCCTCTTTCTAGGCTGTTGCGAAACTGTCTCGATCTTCTTCATATGAAGGATCTTCCTCATCTTTTTCTAAATAGGTTTTATTTGTCATTTTTCTCCTATTCATTTTTGTGTTGACAAATGGGGAGAATTATTTTAGATTTTATGTATTCTAATATGTACTCATAAGTCTTTTTGTAAAATGAACTTCTTTATATTTTGCTTGCTCGAATCATATGGTTGAATCATGTGTATCTATCATTTTAATGCATTAATAAAATTTATGTTGGTTCAAAAATTTATAGCACATTGTAAGGGGGAGCTTTTTAAACTCTTCATGATTAAAATTAGAATTAAAATTAAAATTGAAGTTAACATGTTTTTCATCATAAAAAAGGGAGCGATTGTTAAGACAAAATTTCAAATTAGTGTTTTGATGTAAACAAACAAATGTTAATTAAGAATGTTAATTATGATTCTAAAAGATATGTTAATTTAACATGTGCTTTTGAGTGTGATAATCAAAGATAGGTACCAAACATTACAAGTAAAATCACCTTGAAAAGGAATCATAAATACACAGACAGAACGAAGAACGTTTTTGACAAAAGTATGGAAAACGAAGAATGTTCTCGATAGTTCTGAAATTTCAAGAATAAATGATATCCTCTTTTGAAGAAGGAATTGATCCTTGATTTCACAATAATTTTATCACTACACATGATTTACCTCAAAAAAGAATTAATCTAAAATGCTAAGAATAAAAGCTATGGCTCATCATAAATCAAGCAAATGTAATCTCGATATTCAAGAATGATCATACTCCAGCTTAATTGGCAAGAACAAAGAACGTTCTTGAAGTGTATGCTTCATTTGTATATCTTAGATATATGCGCAAGTGATAAAAGGCCATGAAATACTGTTAATGATGGATAATTTGGAGACTACATATCAACTTCTTCTTAAAGTAATAAAACAAAGAATGTTCCGTCAAGAACATTCTTGTTTCAAGTATGATCTTATCCACAAGCTCACACATGACATCCAGATCCTTTCCAACTGTCATATGAGTTGTCATAAGCCTCATTGAAGCCTATAAAAGGAACTCCAAGCTTAAGCAAAAATCAGAGTTTCAAGTGCAAAACATGTCATATACTTACATAGAATCATATATGATTTTTCTCATTTGATTCTAAGAATCATTCTATTTTATATCTCTGTCAAAAGAATCAAAACTCAAACAAGTTTTGAGATTTCTCAGATTCTGAAAAAACACTTTAAATCATAATTGTGTTGAGTAGTGTAACACCCCGATTTTTAAACAACGCGAGTGTATTTTTTTTAAAAAAACAAAGAAATAAAACAAAAAAATAAAGAAAGAAATACTTTTGGATAAAATATTTAAGTCGTAACACAACGACAAAAGTCAACAATATTTACAAACAGCGGAAATAGTTTTTGAAACAAAATCCAAAGTATTTAAATAACAAAATACAACAGGGCTATGAGACCTATCAGACATAGCTCACACACACCCTTGAGGTATTCTCGGCAGACACCTGCATAAAAGCACTGCCCCAAGAATCTCTACTTTCCCCACGTCACATCAAAAAGTGGAACATGGACCCATCAAAAGAAAAGTCATCCGACAGTTTAAGCGTAGATACAATCTTCCAAAATGAAATAAATACAATCTCAAAAGAAAGACATCTAGTTCTTATACAACCACCTAATCTGATCATGCTACAAAAACTACACAATCGCTCACAAACCAGCAAGATTTTATAGAGTGCAATCGCTCACAGACCAGCACATTCTTGAGTGCAATCTCTCACAGATTAGCACGACACGACAATCCCCGCAAGGATAAGATGAACCAACAATTCACATGGCATCATCCCGTGACCCATTACGGTCACCACTATCACCATGGCCCCATCGCGGTCACCATGTACTATGAAATGCATGAGCATACTCTAACTCTTTTCACCACAATCAATAAGTAAATGTAGCTATTAAAAGATTTCTCATTTTTAATACAAATTTAACACTAATGATTTTTCAGATACAACACAGAGCATACTCAAACATATTTATTCACACCAATTTCAATTCCCACAAACACACATAAATCACATCTCCAAATTCAATCCACACATAAGTTGAATTAAATTCTTTTTCCACCAATCCACACACAAATTTCTTCTCAAAAATTCATAATATTAATTATGAACACATTAATTTCACCAAACATGAATCACCACAATTTTCAAACATTAATCCCCAATATTCAATCTCCAAAATTTTCAACCATAAATCACCACAACAATATTAATATATCAGAGTTCTCCCCACCGCTAACTCGGTGCCAACGGTTTCGATTCCTTTTCGAGACTCAAGGAGCTAACTACATAAACATAAATATTTATAACAATTTGTTCACAATAAAATTAAACCAAACACAACAAAATTCCCAAAATTAAATCTTTCTCACACACCAAACTTTTAAAACCAAATAATCTATATTATTTTATTAAAACTAAAAAAAACAAATATTGTCCAAATTTCACATACACACACTCGGCTGTTAAAGCACCGAAATTTTTGAGTTAATAAAATACTTTAAAGCTTTTTTTTTAAACTCAGTCCTAGAGTAATTAAAAGAGTAACATTTTAAACTCTAACCATTTTTTATTTCAATCTATCTTTTTGCTCAAACTCTTTAACTCAGTTAACATTTGAACTTTTTCACAACTTTAACAACTCTAATTTTTTTTTGGAAAATTTCAACTTTAGTTCAAACTCATTTATTTGAAAATAACTCATTACGTAACTCAAACACATCAAATTTAGTTACTGCCAATTCACACCAAATTCATTCAATTCAATTCCACAACACACATATAGCACCTCAATTAAATTTCAACAATTCAAACATAACTCACCCAATTTCAAAACTCCACATTTTTACACATAAACGAATTAAATTCATTTTCAACAAATTCACACATCAAATATATCAAATTTATTTTCCAAAAAATCACAAATAATATCCTAAATGCAAACTAAAATTTTGGAAGGAGCCCTTACCTCCGTTGTAGCTTTAACAAGCGATTAAGGAACCGCGATTAATTCCGGTAAAATTTAAGTTTGTGACGTCGCTTCGAAAATTAGCTCACTAGCACCGTAGCGTGACAATGAGCAACTTTCTATTCTGTCACTTTTCGAATGGAAGCTTAAATCTAGTAGACTAATGAGGATTTGTATTTTATGGTTTTGGTTTTTGTTTTTGAAAACATAAGAAAGATGGAGAAGAAGATCGTGAGGCCTGGCAAAAATAGATTTTGATTTCTATATATATATATATATATATATATTATAATTAAAACTAAACTAATAAATATCTAACAACTCTTACACATATCTCTTCTCCAATTACTTTTTCAAAAAATTATCTACTCTCGTCGCAACTCAATTGATAGATAAATTTTTTTTAGCAATAAGTGACATTTAAAAAAAACATATGCCCAATATTAAATTCTTCGTAACATAATTAAATTATTCTTTGACAAATAATTTTAATCGGGTCTCAAAATATATATTAATATATATATATATATATATATATAAATATTAAACATATTATTAATTCTAATAAAATATATTTTTGATATTTAATTCACAAAATTAAATAAAATTGGCTAAATGCCTCAATAATTCAACATAAAACACACTAAAATTTGCATAAATTAAAATTTAAAATCTAAGGGTCTTACAAGTAGTTTGTAGAAATTTTTTTTATGTGTAAAAGGTAAAGTCTAAAAATCCTCTCAAAGGTTAAAAGCTAGTATGTTGAAATCCTTTTTGGGTAAAAAGGAAGAGTTGTGTAACAGATCACGGTTGATTCGAATTGGTGGTGTAGAAACTAATAACGTTTTTCGTTTGAACACTTAGTGAAAAATCTCACAAACTGTGAGGACTAAACGTAACTCGGATTGGGTGAACCAAGATAAATCTCTGCATGATTTCTCTCCTCTTATCTATATTTATTTACAGTCTTTTGATTATTGAATTAAATAGATAAGTTAAATTGTGTATTTCTTACAAACTAGGAACGTTCTCCGTTTTCTGTTTTTACAACCAAAAACGTTCTTTGTTTTCTATTTTCACAACAAAGATCAATCTTGAGTAAAATCTTTAAGTTTTATTAAGAAATTTTAAAATAGTGAATTTACAATTCCAACCCCCCTTCCTTATAAATTGACATTTCTAATTCAATTATTTATCTAATTTTTATGATTTTGTTGATCTACATTTAACTATATATATATATATATATTTATATATTTTAATTATATAATAATGTTGGATTTATGAACATTTTTCACATATTTGTAAAAGAGGAAGCACCAATTTCCTAAATATAGAAAAATAATTGATTAGTTGACACCTACTAACATCATATGGAGGTGGGGTAAGAATCACAGAGAAGTCATTGCAACACAACAATACCGTGCTTGCCAGATAGGTGTCGTCGAAAATTTGTTTTGTTCGAAATATACCACCGTTGCTTCTTCTAGTTTTTTATAGAGTATCTGACGCATATATGGTGTGGATTGGATATTTAAGCAATGTCACGAAGATCTATCATATGATACGTCCAACCGCATATCCAATTGAGTGAGAGGATGGATACATGGATTGGTTCTTGAGAGTATCACATCCACTTCATGGTTGAATACGGATTTTGGTCCACCCCATGTTATAGAGTTCCATGTCATGGCCATTGATGTAGAACCTTCTGTTTCGGAACCATCTGTCGTTCAAATGTTTGAGAAATTTTCTTCATTGAGTATTGAACGTGTTTCTTTTATGAGCCTCGAGAACCAAGATCCTTATAATGTTTCATTACATGCTTAAAACATGAAGGGTCGAGATATACATCATATCCATTCAACTTCTTACTCTAACATTTCTCCACCCTTCCTTTAATTTTAACTTTGTCAAGTAGTGGACACATTGAATTTTTAGTTGGATAAGCAAGGTAACGCACCTTACTCTTCAACACCCTTTTCCTATAACACTGAGTGACCGAAAGTGTTTATGTAATGCATCCATCTTATTAGACATATCCAACTCTGATCTATCTTCTAGGCCTTGCACTAGTTCATGTTTCATGATTAATTTTCTCCATTGAATATAAATTGAATCTAATGGAATTAGTCACCCATCAATTTATAATGTGTTAATTCACAAGCATAAGGTAAAACTTATGTTGTTCTCAGTGACCAGCGACATATTGATTTATCGGTATCCACCTCCTTAACTTTCTCATATTCTTAATCAATACATCTTTGATCTTGTCTCAATACAAATATATTCAATCTCTAATACAAATGATTGTTGTTTGTAGGCTCTATATCATAATTTTTTTTTTGAAACAACTATTTATATTGTGTTCTAACATCATATTCAGTTTCCAATGGACATACCCAACCTTCACATCAAACATAAATTTAATTCAACAATATATTCTTAAATTACAAAGTTTTGTTTATTGATAGATTACATATCTATTCGTCATTGTGTTCCCTGAATGCATCATTTGAGTTGTCCATGCTTCGACAAACTTTTCCCTAAGGAGTCAACTACGCCTCTTTCACATAGTCAACAAATATCTGACTATCAACATAGGTTTTCTCAAACATTTGGAAACTCTTGTAGTACTTCGTCTCATCACTAGAGTAAAAAACTATATTTTGACATCTCTATCATTAACTCATGTATATTCTTCAAGACATACTTGCATTTTTCTCCAATATTTTTATCAAATGTGAAACCAAAAATCCAAATTAGAGGCATATGAAAATACAACTACAATTGCGTTTATCAAAGCAATGTCTCTATCGATCACAATCACCTAAAGAAATCAGTTTTAAGTATAAAAAAAACTCTCTTAAGTTTTAAGGAAATAAGTTGTCGTCTATCGTCCATATAAACAAAAGTCACTATAAATGTCATCTCTATTGAGATCATACTGACAATTTCAAGTAATAGTATTCTGTATTTAGTAGTTTTGTAGATGTTGACCATAATCAACACAATAGAAAACAAGTTCAACATTTTCACAAAACTTAGATGAGACTAAAATTTGTCTCTCACAACCCCGAGTCGTGTCTTCTATTCCAACACACATATTTTATGTCTTCAAATTACTTAAATAAATGTTGCATAAATGTTCTAGAACCTCTCACCTCTAGTCAAAACATACTCATTTATTTATATATTTGGGTGATTTTAGTAACATTGTCCTTGTCTTAGTCTTGGAATGAGAGTACTATTTAAATTTAATATATATATATATTTTTTTTATTAATGAAGTGCTCTCTAATGATTTTCATTTAACTGACATTGAAAAGAGGATTTAACTATTTTTTCAATAACATAAAATATTAAAATAATATTAAATATTATAAATAATGAGTGATATATAGCAATGCATTATTGCTACCTAATTAATGAGAAAATTGGTGATACATTTTTCACCTTATCATGATCACTATCTACTGTGCAGTAATTGTCTCTTTATGCAAATGTCTTAATTGAATACAAGACATAAAAAATGTGTCAATCTTGTTAGATCCAATAATTTGTTTCTCGATTCTTGAGTATACGCACAGTCACTAATGAACCCAATATCTAATATTGGTCTATTTCAGCATAGTCACACACATTTCACATATCACTCTATGGAGAGGTCCAAGACAGAACTCCTATTATGCAAGAGGAATTAATTCTATCTTTATCACCCGCATCCTTCTATATGATTTCTTGTAGTCTTAATAATCATCGTTATGATTGTCCTATTATAGATAATGTATGTTAAGTATACAATTCTTCAAGTAGGGATTGTAATGACTTCAAGCCGAATGACTACTCACTATGGCCACATGAGAATCATTAATGACATTTACATAACTATTATGTAAAGTTCTCATAATGGATCAATCTAGTATAAATATTACTCATAATATTTATACTTATGTCAAGAATTGATATTTCATATACATGATCGATGAGATGTGATATCAATCTACTCACATGATAATATCTATCTTTTAATGTTGTCCTATTTAACAGTAAAATTTGATTAAATATATTTGGTTTAATTGCAGTTTTGATCTCCTATTTTAGCTTAATCATGAAAATAACGTCCTCATTTTATTTCTCTCCAGTTTTGGTCTCTCTAACAGAATTTTGGTCTAAAACTTGACGAAGTATCATTTTTTTGTGCTCATTTAAGCCACACTATGCCTCAAGATCTCGTGGTGCAACAATTGTATATGAAATCTATGATCATAAATGGTGTGGTGTGGCTTAAAAAAATGACATTTTTTTCTCAAGTTTTGGTCCAAAACTTTGTTTGGGGGACTAAATCAAATGAGAAATAAAATGGAAGGACTACTTTCATAATTCAGCTAAAATAGGGAGACCAAAACTGCACTTAAGCCAATATATTTTAAGAATAGTGTTATTATAGTTAATGAATCTCACGAATAAGTTACACTTGATTTTTCATTAAAAGACTAACTATTCTAAAGACTTTATTATGTTTTAAATAAATCCACCTAATAAATTAAATGCTTCATATTATTACATAAATAATAGTAAATGTCATGATACAAATAATAATCAAGAAAAAATTGTTGGTATCTAAGACTCACTCTAAGAGACAATTGTTCACTTTCAAAAGTTTAAAAAGATAAAAATAGAAAGTATTTTCATAAATAAATAAAAAAAAAACAGTGCCAAAGATAACTTACAATGTTGAGAAATTGAAGCTTTAATTGAAAATGAACTCAATCAAATTTTTAATGTCTCATTCAATTGTCAACAGTGCAGTAAGTTCATCTAATTCTTGATCAAAAACATATTGCACACTTAGTAATAATTCTGATTTTAACGCATACAAGAATCAATCAAAATGATGTAAACCAAATTGTTTATGTGCAAACTAATTTCAAAAACATAGAATTAAACATTACTAACTCATTTGAGAAAGAATATTGAACTGAAGTAATATAAAAATGCAATAAAAAATTTTGGTGTTTACTTAATTCAAAAACTCAAGAAATCATCAATACAAATTTTTTTCATTGCATCATTATCAAAGTCAAAAACAATTTTTTCTCAAGATCACAGTTAAAATTGCTGAAGTCAAAGAGATAAGGGAGAGAGAAATGAAACCATAATTTATAGTGGTTCTTCATCTGATATTTTAATCTTCTCTAGAAATGCTTTGCACCAATTTTGATCCCTTCAATTCTTTGAATGTCAAATTGGCTTGCAACTCAACCTTGAAGAATCAAAACCCAAAAGACCTAAAAGCCCATCTATGAAAATATTATCAATCTTTTCCTTTATCAGTTGTAGAATTGAATCCTTAAAATGCTAACCTTTAAACACTCAAGAAACAAATAATTCTCATTTTGTCTTCTCACAAAACCTTACGCATTTGAGAGAAAATAAAGATTATTTTCACTTTGACTTTTCAACGAGGGAAATCATATTAAATGCATTAAAAATTAAAATTTTGTTCACGTAATCCAAATCACATAAGGCATGATTCGAGTTAGGTGAAGTCTGATAGTATAAAATTGATGTTTCTAAAAGAGTGATTCGAATCACCTGTCTGAGTGATTTCAATATAATTTTCAAGAACATCTAAGTTTGCAAAATTTATAAATTTTACTTAATTTGAATCACAAGCTTGTGTCATTTGAACTACAAAATACTAAAGCTTCACGTATACAAAATTTTGGAGGTGACTCAAATTACCTTATTGCATGATTTGAATCATCAAATTTATAATGATAGAAAACTTTATTTTAATGCGTTTTCCTCGATATCAACATACATATAATATTATGCATGATTTTTAGAAAATATATTTGATATTCCAAATCATTTTGAGGTTAGTTCAAGAAGATGCTTTTAACTATCTAAACTAAAATTAGATTTTGATATCAATAAAAACATTTAAACTTAGGATAGGAGACAACATACACTCAAATAAATCACAAATCATCTTCAATCTTGAATCTTCAAATATTACACAACTAAATTGAGAGAGAATGAAAACTCACCATTTTGGATTCAAAATGAGGAAGAAAAAATAAAGAAAATTTGAAAACAAAATGTAGCGGAATAATTATTATTACTCTGATATCATTTAAGAATCATGATTGAGTCAAATAAAGAGAAACATAAAACTTGAAATGATTATGTGAATAATTATTATACAATTAAAGTATGATACACTTTTATATCTAATCATAAAAAATTCTATCTAACCATAACACTTAATGAAAGATAAACTTTCTAGTTAAAGAGAAACATAAAACTTGAAATGATTAGTGCTCTTAATGAAATTAACCTAACAAATTCTATCTAACCATAAATATCTTTTAACAACTCTTGACGTGACAAAATTTTGACAATTTTGAAAATAGTTAAAAAGAAACCAAACATTGTATCAAAATATTCAGTTAAGATAAATCAACAAAAATACACTCATACACGAGAATATACATAACAAAACATACATAAATATCAAATATAAAGTCATTACAATAACAACCGAAATGTATGAGAAACAAGTTAACAAAAGACATGTATTATCAAAAATGTGTTTTAAGTTTGCCAACATAAAGCTTAGAATGATGGATATGACTAGGATCCTCCAAAATAGTTTTTAGAAAGTCATGCATAATTATACCCTTCAAACTTTGCATACAACTCTTACCCAAAAAAAGACTTTCACACCTTAATCCGGCTAAAGTTCGCCAAAGTGATTCATCAAGTTTAACTGTATTGTCCATAAAGTTGTAATTGAAACCTAGCTATAAAATGCTTCGACCAAAGGTTTCAAACATTTGTTTTTAATTTTAATTATTTGATGTAGTTAGTTATATTAACCGGTTGTTACTCATTTGTTATATCAACTTTATATATCATTTGATGTAATTGAACAATTATCTCGTTATTCAATATACTTTTTTATCTGTTTTTATAATTTCTATCTATAATTGAATCCTTATCTTTTTGTTTGATCCTCTTTGATTCTTGAACAACTTGTGAATCAACCTAGCTTGTTTTGATATTGTGAAGCTAATGAACTGACTTTTATCATGAAGAAATACTTGTCTCTTTTCTCTCCAAATGGTCAAAGCCACTTATGGTGGGGGAGTATATGTTTTTAAAAATTTTATCTAGGAGATTTGAAGGTTTGTCTTGTAAGAACCAGATTGTTTTAAATATAATATCTACTATTGATGTATTGATGTTTTGAAGATAACAAAACAAGAAAATAATCACAATCATCTACTAACTGATTGCTTTAAGTGTGCATATTAGTTTGAAACGTAGCAATAATCTATGTTATTGACTAACTAACAAAAGTATCATAGGCAATTGCGATTTCGTGATAATTATTTATGTGCCAAGAACAAAACAATATTATTAGCTAATGAACAAATGACTATGTTCACTATTGAAAAATTATGTTTATTTAGATGTTGTATATTAAACAATAGTTAGTTCGTTAGTTAAGGCATAAAAAAATTGTTAAAAATCATGAAAAATCATCCAAAGAAACTATTTACAAGCCCTAGATATCCATATGAACAAGTTGAAAAGCATGCAAAGATAAACTATTTCTATTAGAGAAAGAAAACGTACTTTGTTTAGTCATATGAAAAGAATCACAAACAAGTTTTTTGTTGAAAGAAATATAGAAAAAGTATTTACACATGGTGTTGGAAACATTATAAGAGGGATGGCATAATCTATAATGCCAAAGGGCAAAAGAATTACATTGAGTAATATTAACAGAAGCATAAACCCTATCAAAATCTAAAACACTAGTGAAAGGAGATGTATTGAGGAGGTAGAGATTATTAATGATGTCCACATTTCCAATCATCCTCTTGGTATCCATATCCTGAATTTCACAGAAATTGTAAGAATACCAATTTGCAATTAAGATTTTGAGGTAATTTTGAAATGGATAAAAGATTGAAATGAAGTTGAGGAATAAACAAAACATAATTAAGGTAAAAAGAAGCATTGAAATAAATAGTGCTAGAAAAGTGTGCAAACAGATTACTCCCATTAGAAAAAATAATGGAAACAAGAGCAATTTGTTTGATAGTTAAAAATGCCTTAATGTTAAGGCACACATGATCATCATAGTCCAATATCCATATGTTTTAAGGTTGGTAATTGTTGCTTGTCTTAGAAATATTAGAAACTTCATGCGGTTTATGATCAACTCCTTTATCCTTGTTAGTGGATGAGGTAGAACATACCTCATTTGAAGATTTTAATAGATTGACCAATAATTGATAAGTTTCCTTTTTGAGTGAGTCATTAACAAAGGAATTTGCAAATTGTTTATTTCTATCACCATAAAATTTATTAGTGAATTGAGTCTTGAATTTGTAACCAAAAATTAATCCATGTTCAAAATAGCAGTTTTCAACAGTGTGATTAGTTTCGTGGCAATAACTAGATAACATTTGTTACGTAGTTATATAAACTAACTATTAATATTTTAATATAAACACATACAAACACTTAAGATTTTATTGTGAAGGCCACTATATTTATAGGCCTCTCATAATGATCCTCTCAACACCAGCTTTAGTGATGTGTTTCTCTTCTTTCACACAAAAAATGGGGATGTGCCCTATTTCTACCACATGTCTAATTGGTGATGTGGTCTCTTAATTACTATTCAAAGTCCTCCTAATTACTCTTACTCATTTTACCATGAAAAATAAGATAAATGAAGAAAAGAAGAGGGGAGATGTTACGAAGGCAATTACAACTGATGACATTAGAACCGACCCAATTCATTTTGGACCTTGGACTTAAATCATGGATCAAGTGAAGACCAAAACAATGAGAAAATCTCACGAATAAACATTGACTTCATCACAGTAGAAAATATTGAGAGTTGAAGATGCTATTAGTCCTCACTTGAAGACCATCCACAACGGCTCTATTAGCAGCCGCTTCTGCTCAAAACAACGAAAGTTCGTATTAGTTCTTATCATGATCGAGCTGCAATAACTCTAAAACCTAAATAAGGCTTGAACAAGTGGATCAGTCAAAGGGCTTCAATTACTTAGTAACTCGTACCCAAAACTACTATAAGTAGGGGTTCATCCTTCAGATAACACAAACATTTTCCAAACTCTAAACTCATACTTATATATTGATATTGTCTTGCCTTACACTAGAATCAAAGTGTTTTTGCAAGTACATTTACCCCTTTTTCCATTGGAGCAGGAGGATACGAGAAGTCTGGAGTCAACATCAACTAGTCATTACGTGAGGTGATTAATTTTGTGTTCTCAAGAAAAAAGGCATATAGACATATATAGTGCCATAAGTCTCATGTAGGTAGTTCGATTGATGAACTAAAGGATACCGAAAGGGTGTAAAAAGGTCTTATTTTTAAATCCGAAAAACTAATATATCCACTAATTTATTAATATTTGACTATAAAAAATAGTCATGAAATTGATACTTTGCAAGCACGCAGTAATTTATGGCATTTTTAATTTAGAACACTTAGTGCAAATTATAAAATTGTATTACCCATTTAGTAATTATTAAAACTTTGATTTGCACATGAATGAAAAAATGTTAAATCTGGGGTAATGTTTACGCAATCACAACCATAAATTCAAATTATTTACACATATATAAATGGAAAAATGTAAAGAATTTTTTTTATTATTATATAAAAAGATAAATGATGTGTAACTTTGTGCGTTTATCTAAATAATTTGAATTTGTGATTACGAACACGCACACAAATTAATCGCATATTTGGGTCACTTGTTTTGTTTAATGTCTAATAGGATTGGCTGGAATCAACATGCTTTGTCTACTGTGCAATAAGATACATTTGAATTGTACAATTAAAATCCAACCATTCGTAGTTTGAATTTTAAATTAAAAAATAATTAAAATTGAAAATTAAAATCTGTGTAGATGTGTTTACTGCAGTTCTAATCAACTATGGTAAATCTAAATTTATAGTTTACCGTTGTGTAATTTAGGTGGAGAGATAGATGTTGGAAACCAAGAACGTTCTTGGTTTGTGACTGAAAACGAAGAACGTTCTCCGTTTTCAGTTTTGTGTAATTCAAGTTAGTTTGATTGTATGTAATCAACTAACTAACTAACCACTTAGAAACAATGTAATAGATGTTATGTATAAATAGCATATTCATCTCAATAAACTATAACATATCCATTTTATTCCATTCCTTTTTTTTCTGGTTTTTACTTCCATTGAAATAACTTGAAACACTAACAAATGGTATCAAGAGCTTGGTTGCGAAAAACCAAGTCAGAGTGATAAACACGAGTGAAGTGTAAGGATTAAACACGAGTGAAGAGTGAGGATCAAAAGTGAAGATGAGTTCAAATGCAAACAATGGAAATTTTCCAGCCCATATACCACATTTTGATGGAAAAGACTGGGATAGATGAAGAATGCAAATTCATGCATTGTTTGGATTTCAAGAAGTGTTAGAAATCATAGAAAATGGTTTTGAAGAGCTGGGGGTCAATCCAACAGAGGGTCAGAGATCAAGATTCAAAGAAAACAAGAAGATAGATTGCAAGGCCATCTTCATTCTTTATTAATGCCTTGACACAACTAACTTTGAAAAATTTTTGATGCAAGAAACGCAAAGGAAGCCTGGAATATTCTGGAGAAGTGTTATTCTAGAGGAACGAATGTCAAGAAAGTGAAATTGCATACCTTACATAAACAATTTGAATTGCTGCAGATGGATGAGCACAAGAAGGTTGCAGATTTGATTTCAAGATTGAGGAGTATCACAAATCAGATGGCTGGTTGTGGTGACAAGTTGACTAAACAGAAATTATGTGAAAATATCTTGAGATCGTTGCATCCTAGGTTCAATTCCATTGTGTGTGCAATTGAAGAATCCAAAGACATTTCCACATTGAGTCTTGAATAGTTGCAGGGAACTTTGGAAGCATGGGAATTAACAATGGATGAAATGAGTGGGAGTAATTCTAGGGACCAGGCACTGGCAGCGAAAGATTACAAGAAAAGATATTAGAAAAGGAAACAGAAGAAGAATAATTTCAAGGAATCTAATGACGAGTTAGAGTCTTCATCAGAAATGAGCAATGCAAGTGGCAAATCAAATGAAAAATCAAGAAACTTTGGTAAGAAGAAGGTGCAATATTACAAATGTGAGAAGTTTGGACATTTTGCTCGATAATGTTGGGCTAGAAAATGAGGAAAACATAAGAAGAAAGAAGAAGATGAAGTATGCGCTGCCCAAGAAGATTCAGATTCAGACTCATATATAGTTGTGTTGATGGCTACCACAAACAGAGAATGTTCTCTGTTTTCAGCCACAAACAAAGAACGTTCTCCGTTTTCATACCGTTCTTCGTTTTCATAACGTTCTTCGTTTTCAGAACGTTCTTCGTTTTTAGAACATTCTTTATCTCAGTTCTAGTTCCTAATATGAGTTTCTCTAATCATATGACAAGCCAGAAGGAATGACTAGTTGATGTTGATACATCAAGAAGGAGTAAAATCATGTTTGTTGATGATAGAACTTTGGAAGTTGAGGAAGCTGGCAACATAATGATCAAAAGAAGAAATGGAAAAACAACAGAAAATGAGGGAGAATATGTGGTGCTGGTTGAACCAGAAGATGATGGTTCAAAGAAAGTTAATGATGTGGAGGTTGCACAGTACCCATAAAGTGATGTAGAGGTCGTGTTGCAAGCTAAATCAAAAGAGGGGTGTTTGGAATTGCATAACTAGTTGAATGTAGCTCAAGAAGATCTAAAGAAAGCAAAGGAACAAATTATTCATGATGAGAAGGAAAAAACAAAAGCTATTGATGAGTTGAAAGAAGCACAGAAAGTGGCTGAGGAAGCAAATAAGAAATTCAAGGAAACATTGGTGGCTCCAAAATTGGCTAAAGATGAATCTGAGATTGAAAAGTTCCGAGTTGTTGAATTGGAACATGTTGGAATTGAAATTATGAAGAAGAAGGAAAAAGAATGGCAGAAAGAGCTTGGAAATGTGAGGAACGAGAAAGCAGCTGTGCATGCTACTGGTGTTCACACCTTTTGCGGTAAAGCAACTCATGTGATTGATGGTAATAACCAAGTTGGACACTTTCAAAAGGTGTTTTTTAATACAACATAGAAAGTATAGAGAAGGAATTGACAATCTTTTGGTGCTTTTTATTGGTGGAATTTCAATTGCATTTGCCAATTGTTTTGTCTGTTACAATGGCTATTGGTTCTCATAGGTTTTCACATTAAGGTGCAATCACAAAAGAAATGATAGCTATTAAAGAAATGGTTGGTGGAACTATCGGTGTTGTTGGAAACAGTTTGAGTTTACTTATCATGACTTTGCTGTTCAGTCAAATGATTGATAGTTTTGGTATTAATCAGGGTAACACCACTGATGTTGTTGAACAATTGTCCAAGGTATCACTTCAATTATTTGGACCAAACAAGTTGGAAGAGAAAAAGGACTGCAAAATTTTGAAGTTCTTAGATGATATGTGGAATCCTTTATCATGGGTCATGGAAGGTGCTCCATTAATGGCAATTGCTTTGGCTAATGGTAGTGGAAGACCTCCTGATTGAAGAAACTTTAATTAAGGAAGAGTGTTGGAAACCAAGAACATTTTGGTTTATGACTGAAAACGGAGAACGTTCTCCATTTTCAGTTTTGTGTAATTTAAGTTAGTTTGATTGTATGTAACCAACTAACTAACTAGCCACTTAGTTAGTTAGTTAAGTAGAAGGTTGTTAGAAACAATATAATAGAGGCTATGTATAAATATCATATTCATCTCAATAAACTATAACATATCTATTTTATTGCATTCCTTTTTTTTTTCCTTCTGATTTTTACTTTCATTGCAACATCATGAAACGCTAACAATAGAGAATCACGTGGTTGACAAATTGTACTCATTTGTTGGAATGCAATTACTATATAGAACTTTTTTTGTTGTTGACAAATACTAGATAAAACTTGTTGTCTCTACTGAATGATGTTATTTGATTTTTTTACATAGATATTTATTTTGACAAATTGAACAAAGATTTTATTTACTTGGGTAAAATAAAATAATACTTGTTTAGTTACATAATATACAAAATAATTAGATTACTAATGCATTTTTTTATGGAAATTAAACCTACTATGCTTAAGTTAAATTAGGTGAGTATTTCTTTTCTATCAAAAGAAAGTATTGGTAAATATTCCCTTCAAAAAAAGTAAAGGTCACTTTATTTGTTTAAGGTATCATTTAATTGTTTCATAATTACAACTCAGTTGTTAGTTTGAAAACCGTTGATATATAGAATTTAAATTTAAAAATAGAGTTGTCCCCTTCTCTTAGTTTAAGGTTTGTGAGTATAGTTATTAGATTATTTGACCCAAAAAAAAATTTTAATCCATAAAAAATTGTTGGATTTCATTGTTAATTTCTATAAATTTTGTTTTCACTTTTTAGTCTTATAAATATCACATTTTTCAAATTTAGTTTGTACTGTAGGGATATAAAATTGAAAACAATGATATTTGTAGGGACTAAAAAATGCAAATACATTTTAAAGGGACTAAAAGTGAAATAAAATAATATTATAAGGACTAAATACTTATTTAACCTAAAAAAAATAAGGTATCATTTAGATGAGAGTCAAAAATCAGTTATTTAATATACAAATACTCATTAATTATGTAATTGATATTTCTCAACAAATATTATTTCATACACAACAATTTTTCAAATATTCATGTCATATGGCCATAAAACTATCAGTTTTATAATGTTAGGAGTCAATAAACACGACACCAAAAACAACTTTTCACTACACACATAGCACACATAACATAGTGTTTTAGTTATAACCGCTATTAGATATTACACAAACAATATAACATAGCGTTTATATTATAAGTGTTATTAAATATGAGGCGGATAATATACTATAACACTTATAATATAAACGTTAATAAATGTGACACATATTTTTCATAACGCTCTTTATGTAAGCACTATAAAATTAACACGAGTCAACACTTAAACATTAATAGCACTTAAAACATAGCGTTTATATTGTATGCATTATTAAAGGTGACACTTACATTTTTCACAACGCTCTTTTTTACAAGCGCTATTAAAATTAACATGCTTCAACTTTTCTTTCTCTCTTTGTGCTAACTGAAGTCCTATTGTGTTGATTATTATTATTTTTTACTAAAAACAAATATATCAACCTTCTCAATCAAAAACCCAATGAACTCATACTCATACTTGAACTCGATTGTGAAGTAAAAATGAATGTCACAAGAAGGGGGATTGAATTCTGACCCTTTTAAAATTTAGTTCATGCACTATATTATCCTCTCAAGTTGTCTTTGGAGTAATGATGGTTGGATGGAAATAATCATCCTCCTATTGAGGATGATCTAAAGAAGAATAATATGAGTTTGAAAATGTATGATAAATGTGCTAATGGTATGCATTAATCAAATATAAAGAGAGTAAAGCTTAAGAAGATTCACACATATAATTTATACTGGTTCAGCTAATATAGGCTACTCCAGTCCTCACAACTTTGTGAGATTTTCACTAGTGCTCATAAACTTGTCCTTTGATCTACACATTTTTTTACTATGTATTTTCTTAGCCTCATCAGACTTACAAAATTGTATTTTTACTAGCCTCATTAGGCTTACAAAATAACTCAAGTTTATATCAACTTAAGGATACATAAGTAGTAATGTGTTTGATTTGTTTGGGATCAAATTACAACTTTCTAAGATAAGATAATGATGTGAAGTTGTATAATACACACTTAATAAAATGATCCTCAAATATGTTTATGTTTGGAAGAATGTGTAGAATGAAGAGAATGATGATAAGCTTGAATGACTTAGATATTTTCTTTTAGATGATTCTTTTGATGTGTGAAGATTAATACTTCTTTATTTATATTGCCTTTGAAGCTTCAAACATATGGGTTAGCAAAATATAGCTATAGGAGACTTCACTAAGTTTCCTTGGACTTATCTTTATTTACAAAACTGTCATTTAGCCTTTATCCTCCTATTAAGTATGTTGAGAGGATGAGTGTCGCAGTCTATTATCGAATATGAGTTGTAAGAGGCTGAAGCTTTTATTAATTCTGATGTGACTTATGTTTTTTTTACTTTTTCTTTTCCAACAACTATAGTGTCTTACTTTAAGAGTTAAGGACATCACTTTTTGTATTTTGGTACTTTTAGACAATAGAAACTCATTCTCTCTTTTGTGTTGTTTATCCTCTTCCATAGAGGACATAAATTCATCATCTCGTTTTGTCATTTTATCTTCTGATATAGATTCCATAAGTTCATCCTCTCTTCATTGTTGTTTATCCTTTGATATAGAGGACATAATTTCATCCCCTCGTAGTGTTGTTTATCCTATGTGTCTATCCTCATATATAATTTATGTACTAGGATGGAGTTTCTATTTTATTGAGTCTTGATGTGATTATTGATTATTGATTTTCCTTTTCTAACCACTTTGACTAGTGTGTCAATTATGTCAAGTACTTCACCTTTTTGTACTTTTGTGTATATGTGAAATTTGTTATGAGGATATCCTCTGCGTTTATTTTCATCTTGAGATTGTATTCATCCTCTAATGTACCAGATTTCAAGGATGTTCACGGATGATCATCATCGAATCTATGTAAGCCTTTGAGAGAAGAATGTATGTCTTTCTTTTCAATATGTGATTGTTATAATTTGGTGTAAACATATTGACACCTTTTTTACTTTCTAGAATATGATTTGTAAAAGAGATTCTTATTATGCTCTTGATCTATTATTGATGAAAAGATTCATTTTTGTTTCCAATACCTTGAAAATTACGATTGATATGTTTGTCTTAGTTCAAAAGCTTTTGTACAAATTTGAACGATGCTGATATATTGTTTTTGCATTGTTCACATAACCTCATTTTTATATATGAGAGGATGATTTTTTTGAGAGTCCATCCTCATGTTATGCTAAATGTGATGATGAAAATTCTTGCCTTCCACATAAGAGTACGTGATTGATGTGATGTCACTTTTATGTTTACTTTTGGTAAACCTTGAATAGTGTGAGTAAGTTTTCAACTTTTGTGTAGTTGTACTTTTATGACAATTACTTTTTCAATAATTGTGAGATGAAAATTTTGATAAATAGTTATACTCTGATATGAGATTGTGAAGAATATTCTTCCTCGAACCCGAGACTATGACGAACGTCCATCCTATGGTTTTATCCTCAGATATAAAATTGTGAAAAACATTCATCCTCGGATCTGGATTCTTTATCATCTAATTTTCATATAGATACATCTTGATCCATAGTTTTTGTTGACTTCTTCCAAGAGATTTTATGTTTTATTGAGATACAACATGTTTAGATGATCATCATCGACTTGAAGATAATATTATTTATGTTTATGAATTAGGTTCCTTAATTCTTTCATTGTTGAGTTGATACAATGCACTTGTTTATGTGAGTGGCTTCAAGCTTAACCACTTTTGTTCTTTCAACAAAAACTCAAATGTAAACATTAGTATATCACCATTTAGAAAACTAAACATTTATTTCATAAGGTTTATTGTCATTAAAACACAGATATAAAAAGTTTTTACTTCAACAAATTAAATTTCAATCCAAACTCAAATGTCTTCACTATTTCAAACTCGATTGTCTCCATTGTATTCCAAATTGATTTCCTCCACTGTTCTCATATTTAAAGTCATCAATCTTCATCCACCATTCAAACTCGATTGTCTCTTTCAACCTAATCGCTTATGTCATAATCATCATCCACAATCATCAAATTTTTCGCCGCTATCGTCATTAATTGTCCGTGTTATTGGGTACAACTCATTATTGTGACAATCTCATGTGTTCTTTCCATTTTTTTATTCCTATGTTTGTTCTTGTTGTTGGACAACCTCAAGTTTCTTTCACATGTATGTCTTATGGTTTAGGGTAAAAATAGTAGTATATATGTTAGGATTATTGCATAATTGTAAGGTAATTTGATAGGGTATTATGTTAGATAACATGTTGTCTTAATACTTTTAGGAATGAAGAACACTTGATAATACAAAAATTTATAGATAACTTTTGTATTTATGATACTCCCTTGATTTTTGTATGAAAAATTTATATATGTTTCTTGTGTTTGGATTATTTTGATTTGCCATTTTTTTAAGTTTCTATATTTATGTGATTTTTATTTTAAATTTCATAGCTATGATTTTGTTGATTTGCCTTTTTGATATTTTTAAGTTTCACGGCTTGGATTGGTTGCAAATAAGTTTTTTATTAAAGTTTCACGACTAGGATTCTTTTGATTCCTTTAATATTACAACGAACTATTTTTAATATCTAACTATAATAAAATCATAGAACTATGGGTTAGATATGGATGTTTTCTAGCCAACAGTCAAAAGATTACGAAGATAGAGTCGAAAAGTTTGTTGTTGCTCATGCAGAAGACTCAGGTAAAATCATATGCATTTGCTTAGGTTGTTGTTATGGAAAAGATGTTAGTGCAAATGAGTTGCATGATCATTTAGTGAGTTGCACGAGAAGCAATGTGAGAAATACATCAAATGATTTTGTACATAGATAAAAATGAGGGAGACTGAGTTGACAAAATTGTAAATGAAATGGAAGAAGATCTTCATGATTATCCTGAAAGATTTGAGAGGCTAGTAAGTGATTCAGAAAAACCTAAGTCTTGCATTGTCTATTGAAGAAATAAAACCACATGGTATCTAAAGTAGTTCTTAAAGTACTTATTTGATGATTATGTTGATTTATAACCTACCTCGCTGGTAATGCATGAAGCACAAGTTTATGATGTTGTCTATATGTTACTTTATGGGCACAAGCAATTGAGAAATGATATAGACATATACTTGGCTCAATTAATTGTAGATTTAAAGTTTATGTGGGAGATATGTGTAGAGGTATATGATGGGTATAGAAAAGATTTCTTCAATTGAGAGAAATGGTATTAGGAACAATTAATGATTTTCCTACTTATGATCATCTATCGGACTATAGTATCAAAGGAAAATTTAGATGTCCCAATAAGTGAAGATAGTAAAAAATGGATGCGATTGGAATATTGTAAGAAAAATATTTTTCGTGGACATCATAGATTCTTAAAATCAAAACATCATTGTCAAAAGTGGAGGAAAACATTAAATGGTAAATTTGAAGATGATAAATCTCATTTGTTCTTGACGAACGATCAATTATATGAAAAAGTAAAGCTTTTAAGCAAAAAATTGGAAAGCCTTTTGTTAGGAAAATGGTCACAAGCAACTGAAAAAAAATATATCAATTTTCTTTGAATTGTCATATTGGAAGTCATTTTATGTAATGAAGGTGCAAACACGAGAAGAGGGGTTGAATTGTATTTGCCGAAGTTGATAACTTTTTGATAATTTGTAAATAAATAAAGAAACTAATTTGGTTTTGGTGACTTACTTAGATAAGAAGCAATCAGATTCAGAAGTAGCAAACAATGAAAACATAAATAATTTGACACATAATGGTTCACCACTTACTTGGCTACATCCAGTCCCTTCATTTAGAATGCTTTAATCCACTAATTCAAATACCTTGAATTACAAAGCACCTGACCCTCCAAGCCAGTATTCCCAAATAGCCTGACAACTTAGACTTTTGAGGAACTAACCACATTGACCCTACAAGCCAAGTCTTTTCCTAACAACCTGACAACCCCAGATTGAAGAATGATCTAAACCAATATCGAGTTGGATTTAAAATATTGAACCTTGAGTAGTTGCTTCTAACAAAGGTGATAATAATAATAATAACGCTCACACTATAAGAAAATAACACTTAGAAAATATTTCTAAATTAAAAAATGTTTCTCTCTTTGAACTCTAAGATGAATTGAGAACTTGGAGCTTGAGTTCTTTTTTTTCTGTTTTTCGATGCCATTCTCCTTCAGCCTTGAGTATCTATTTATAGTGAAAATTTGGGCTTCAATTTAGTCATTGTTTAATTTATAATTGTATCTTGTTCAAATTGAGTTTGTAAATTCTTCAAATTAGTTCTATTTCTATTTTGTGTAGATTGAGTTTGTAAATTCTTCAAATAAATTCTTCTTCAATTTATGATCAAATCTTCATTAAATGATGACCATATCTTCTTTTCAACTTGGTCAAAGATTTTCTTCAATTATAAATTTGAATCAAATCTTATTTTAAATTTTCTTCAATTATAAATTTGAATCAAATCTTATTTTAGATTTTCATCAATTATAATTTTGAATCAAATCTTATTTTAGATTTTCTTCAACTACATGAATCTTCTTTCATACTATTTGAAGTCAAATATATTGTTTTCATAAAATACTTTTGTTAACATCAAAACTGTAACTGTAAAACCAACTTGGTTCCAACATGTAAGATATTTCTTTGATGTGATGCATATTGAAAAATATGTATGTGATAGTGCCATTGGTATGTTACTCAATGTGCTAGGAAAGTCTAAGGATGACATTAATGCAAGGTTAGACTTGGTAAGTACGGGATTAAGAACTCAATTAGGATCGGTAAAGAAGGGGAAACATACATTTCTACATCCAACAACTTACATTCTATTAGGAAAAGAGATAATTATTTTTTGTAATTTTCTTAACGGAGTTAAAGTTCCAAAGGGGTACTCTTCAAACATTAGGAGTTTGGTATCAATGAAAGATCCCAAGTTAAAGGGTTTAAAGTCTCACGATTGACATGTCTTATTAGAGATTTTTCTACAAATTGGTATACATTCCATTTTTCTAGAAAAGGTGTGGTGGACCATAACTAACCTATGCTTCTTCTTCAAAGCTATTTGTAGCAAAATTATTGACCCTACGATGTTTCCGATATTGCAAAAGAAATTTTTTGTCACCTTATGTGATCTTGAGATATATTTCTCACTATAATTTTTTTACATAATGGTCCATCTTACAATTCACCTTGTCCTAAAAACACAATATTGTTAACCTGCTTAAATTAGGTGGATGTATCCAATTGATCGTTCAATGAAGATATCAAAAGGGTACGTGAAGAATTGTAGTCGACAAGAGGGTTGTACTATTGAACGGTATATAGTTGAAGAATTTGTTGAGTTCTATACTTACTACCTCTCCTATGTTGAATCCACATGACTTCCAAAGTCATGTCACTCAAAAAGATAAACAGGGTAAGGGATTGGTCGAAATGATGTAGGGACCATGTCAAGTTCTACAGAACATCGATGAGGTTGAGCCATATGTTGAAATGCACAAGAAAAAACTTAAATATTTGAAACCTAATCGAAATAACAATTGGATAACAAGATAACACAATTGAACATTTACATCTTGGATAAAAGATAACCTTGTTTTATAATTTGATGAAAATCCTAATTTAATTTCATATAGATTGAGGTAGCTAACAGTAGGTCTAAGTGTATATGCTTTTTCTTATTCTTGTTATGTAATTAATAAGTATCCATTTCATAAAAGAGAACATGATCATCAAAGTACAATGCAAAACAACGGCATCACACTCGTAACTCCATTTGTGCATGTCTCAAGTTCCAAAGGTAGAAATCCATAAATTGTCGATATGTCATATTTTGGGGTCATTGAATGTATATGGGAGTTGGATTACACGTCATTTATAGTAGGTTGATAACAACAATGGCATTCAAATTGATAAATATGGAATTGTGAAGGTAAACCTTAATAAAGTGGGGTACATAAATGAACATTTTATTTTAGTATCACAAGGTCAACAAGTGTTCTATGTCACTAATCCTGCCAATGAAAAGTAGTCAATTGTGCTTCTAACTAATAAAATAAATTATCACTGCAAGTAAAAATGTGAAGAGATATATATCAAAGATGAACCTTTCTCTAATACATCACAATCGTTTGAAGTTGATTTATATAGATGACATTCTCTATATGAGAAACGATCATGATGAATAGATTTGGATCAATACATCATTTTATGTTAATAAAAATCAGAAAAGTAAGAATTCAACAAGAGAAAAAGATATGATGATTGTGCACTGTAGATTTTTTTATTATAAAAAAAAGTGTTATTATTTTTCATTTTTATTCTTATTGTTATTGATTCTCATCATTAATGTCATTGTTTTAGTTGAATGACTTCTCCTCATGATGATTGTGGTTCTAATAATGGGGAAAACGTTCCTACATGTGGTGTGACTATGATGAAGAATTGTGTTAGAACACAAAGCAAAGCTGCTAGGATATCAATAACATAGTGGCTTTTGAATGGCCTTCTAGGATATCAAAGTTGCTAGGACCTAGAACATTTAAAATAGCATTATTACATATAAGCATCAGAATATGGAAATGTATATGCCACAGGTGAAAACTAAAAAGCTTCTAACAGCTTTTATATGAATAGATCTCTTAGATAGTCAGATGTACAAATGCTGACAAAATCAAAAATCTAAATAAACCATCAACAATTAAACTATCTACTAAAGGAGTTTATTTATACGAATCCCATGAAGTTGTGTGTACATAAAAGACTTTTTGCTGCCTTCCTATGAAGACACCATGATTTATAACAAAAACACTTGAATACAATGCAATATCTCAAGAGCACATAAGCCACTCATAGCTTGCCAACTTCATCACATTTTCATTTACATAGATCTATTTTGAACTAGAAATCAATTAGGTCAATTAAACCCAATAGTTATATGTGTGTTTCAAGACTGAGTTAGTTTATATCAACTGATATCAAATTCCTGATTTTATTTTCTCTTGTTGTATTCTGAAATCTAGAGGGTGAGTCCTGGTGTACTGATAAGATTTTTGTCGTATAACTCTAGTCAGAGAATGAAGTAAATTTGCATATATCTATCCCTCAGACGACTACATGATGGAACTTCATCCTCTGGGTCATCCTGTATTTTTAGTTTGTGACACAAATCCTAAGCACCATATGAATTTATGTTTGCTCACTAGAATTTTTATCTGGCTCAATTTCAAATGGATTAAAAGTGACACTACTAGAAATTTCGCCTATAGTGACCGATTTAGAGACCGAATATTTTCAGTCACACTAGCGACCGAAATAGAGACCGTAATTTTGAATTTATGAACTAAATATTTTCTCGTCACTAAATCGGTCGCTAATGAAATTTAGAGACTGAAATAGCGACTGAATTTTAGCGACTACAATTTCAGTCGCTAATTATCACTAATAAAAAATTTGTCGTTTACACTAGCGACCAAAATAGAGACTGAAAATTTAAACCTTGAAATTAAATATCAATCCGTCACTAAATTGGTCGCTAACAAAAAGTAGAGACTGAAATAGCAACTAAATTTTAGCGACCAAAATTTCAGTCACTAACTATTTTTTAATTACATAATTTAATTTAATTTATTAATAAAAAAACGAGAAATGTGAAATAATTTTTGCATAATTATTTTTTTATTTTAGAAAATGTGAAATATTTAATAACTAATTAAAAAAGAAATAATTAAAAAAAGAAATAAAAAAACAAAATTATGTATTCATATATTTGAATATTTGTGCACCGTACAACCCCTATTTCCTCAAATAAACACCAATTTCCTCAGATAAACACTAAAACCCCTATTTCCTACGACCGTACTTTCTCAACACCACAACTCAACCACTCCCAGCCTAATTGAACAGGGCAACCGTTCTTTCTACAAAAAAATTAGTTCTTTTTTTCTTTCTCAACCAACCACAAATCTTAAAACCATCATTCGTTGCTAATCCCCTCTCATTCCAACATCCGCAACTACGACGTGAAGTCAACCGGGTCTCTTAAACCGTTAAACTACAATTGTGGCGTGAACCAAAAGGTAAGGAATTTATATTCTAATTTTATGATTATGCTTCATTATTTGTGTTTTTTTTTCTTTCTGTGATGTAATCATTTTGAATTTATTAAACTAAAGGGGGTAAAAATATTCTGCATATAAGGTGTTTGATAAAATGCTCTTTTTAGTAATTTTAACTAAAATAGATAATTTGTTACTAAAAACTTGTGATATTTGATATTGAAGATAATTGTTCTCTAATGTGGCGGATAAATTTACTGAGGAGCTAATAAACTTAATTAGGATACATTTCTATAAAAATAATAAAGTATAACTTTAATTTCAAACTTAACTGTAACTGCCCTGTTCAATTTAGTGAATTTATGTAATAGCTTATGATTAATGAATGCACCCTTTCTTTGTCACTTGTGTGTTCTATGTGGCGAAGCAAAATGTTGTTACAAAAAAGAGGGAAAGGCTTACAAGGCAAGAATGAGAAGTATATACTAGAGAATAAGAGAGGAAATAAGAGTTAGTTTAATTGAAAATTGATTGGATGGTGGGAGAGTATATTAATGCAAATACAGGGAGGACACATAGCACATGCAGCATAGTGACTAATGTAGAGGCATAGAGAAACATGTTTCTCATCATTTCAATGTACAATAATAAATAATAATGACACTATACAACAATATTTAAAATTACAGTTTTATAAAAACTAAAACATGTTTAACCGAAAAAAGAATAAGCTACAAAACAAGAAGATACACAAAAATGCTCACACCAACATAGAGAAGCATAAGCAGAGAGAAAGCTGTAAAGAAATTATAACAATAATTGGGAGAGGAGAATATTAAAAAGAAGAAGAAGACTATTGGAGAGTAAGGAGGGGTCCCTGTTTCTAACTTAGAAACAAATCCCTCTACTGTTTCTCTTTGTCTACTTTTCATATGACAACAAAATTAGAGTGGTGCCTCTGCATTTGCCACTTAAGAAATAAATCCCTCTACTGTTTCTCTTTGTCTATTTTTCGTTATTATTTTTGTATATAATTCATTTAAAGGGGGAAAACTGTCTAATTCAATCATATTTAAATTGCAAATGAACCTAAATTAATATAATTATATTAGTTGAACTATAATTTGAGAAATTCATACATTTTCTAAAGTGATCTACAATTATTAACATATAATGATCATTACATGATATTACAGTCTTAGAAATATTTATTAAAATTTAATATAATATACATTCTTAGTATAAAAATATTATATATATATATATATATATTGTCGCATTACGTAATGAGTGCAATTGTTCAATTTTAAATGTATTAAATGAAATGGTAAGTTCTAATTTTTTGATTATTTTTCATTCTATATAGGCATTCTTGTAATTTTGGAATAGCAAAGAGGCTGAGCAATTTTCGTGTACAAGATATAAGGTTGAATATTCAATTTTTGGAAAGGTAATTTTTTGATTATACTTCATTCTATATAGACATTATGCAACATGTCAATTTTTTGTAATTCTAGAACATGTTAAATTGCATATTATTTATGAAAATGCAAGTATCTACATGTGCTTAGGAAGTATGATGGTTAATTACTCAAATAGTTTATTTTATTTATTTTCTTGGTAGATGTTTAATTCTAAAAATTGTTAATTATAATGTATAGCATTTGCTTAATGATATTACAGAAAATGGATATCCGCCAACGTCGTAGTTGGATGTATAATAGGCTAAATCCTAGTCGAAAGGGGTATACTGATGCATTTCTAAAAGGGTTAAACGACTTCACAAGGAACTCCTCCACCAAATGAATTAGATGTGTGGTGTGAGGTTGCTGGAATAAAAAGAGGACGAGTATATGGTCTCGGAATGGAATCTACTGTATTATTAGGGAGACCTAATTATCGTGGATCATGTTCTTCATCAACAGAGTGGGTTCAAAGACATGAATTTGAAGAAATGAGAAATGAAAGATATCAACTTCGAGAGGAATTGGCTAATACAAACAGAGCAGTTGAGCGCAACAACTACTTGATAAAGCAACTGATGAATAGCTTGAACTTTAAACCCATGCCATATACTACAGATCAAATTCATGAAGATGGGGTTAGTGATAATGATAATGAGATTGGTAATCATGATGCTGGTGATTTTGATGATGAGATTGCTGATAATGATGCTCGTGATCATGATGGTGAAGAGTTAGATGGATAGTGATAAGTTAATTACTTATATGTTGCAATTTGTTATGACTAAATATATTATGTTTAAACTAACTTTTTTTTGGTATTATTTTGAGTACTTACAAATATTAGTTAAATGTATTATGTTCTTTAATTATATACATTGATATGATTAATGTTTTCAAATGATTTTGGTGTTTGAATTTTTTAGATATTGAAAACAAATTAAAAAATTATTTTTATTGTTCTTTTGAACATTAAAGTAATGTACTTAAAAAAACGGTAATATTTAAAGACGTAATTGGTGATCAAATATGTAATAAAAATAGAGGGACCAAAACTGCAATTAAGCCTAATTTATACCACAAATTTCGTCTCTAAATCGGTCGCTAATGACATAAAAAATTAATTTAAAGTGGTCACAAAATTCGGTCACTAAACCGGTTACTAAATTCGGTCACTAAACCGGTCACTAAATTCGGTCGCTAAATCGGTCACTAAATTCGGTCGCTAAATCGGTCAATGAATATGAGATTTCAACTTATTAGAGATTCATTTTCTTACATTTGACAATAGCATTCACGAGTATTCCAAGAAAATTGAACATAGCTCCATACCCATACAAGAATAAGTTATACAAATCAAGAAATTGAGAATTAGTTACACCCAAATAAGTTAGTTACGTTAACCGAGTTCACGTAAAATTAAGTTTTCTTATGTAGTAAATTAAGTTTACTATTTAATTTTCAATATAAGGTCTATATAAATAACTAAATAATTATTTAATCACTCACATCTTGGTTTTACATCTAATTTTTGATAATATCTATTTAACAAATATTTAATTATTCAACGTCTTTTTATCAAATTGAGAACAACCGACGATTATGAACGATGATAATTCAACTCTTAAAATTATTGTTCAATCGCTTGATAAAATAATTAAACTTAAAAATTATGTAAATTAACAATTTTCTATATTTTATTGTGTAAGTTTTGATTTCAGACATGTGAATGACATAAATTAATTAACCAAATTATTTATTATTATTATTATTATTATTATTATTATTATTATTATTATATATAGTATTTCAAAATAAATATGAAAAACAAGCTCTAACTCCATTAAACCCCACATAGGAGCATCCTTACCGATTGATATGATTATTGTCTTCATCACTTAATTAATTTAATAATGTAGACAAAGATTCATGAAATATTCAGTTCCTAAAGTATTTATTGTCCTTTATCTTAATCAATTTTGTGTTTTCTTTGGATGTGGATATATGTCGCATGTGTCATTGTTTATGGATAAAAACCCACGTACAGTACTAAAAGAAAACATTTAATATTAACGTTGCTTTAATGTTTGTGTTAATTCATGATAATTTCTCGATCATGCAACAAGTATACAAAAGAAAACATTAAATAAATAATATGAGAATTTTTATATAAATGAATTTGAATGTATTGATACATTAAATCTTTAAAATAATATTTAAATGATTTAAAAAAGAATTATTTCCTATCATGTATATAACTATAATAACTAATTATTATTTATTAAAAGTGTTGGTGAAATAAAATCTATTTCTTATAAGACTATATTTCTTTTGTTTTTTATTTATTTATTTATTTATTTTATAATTATTTTGTAAAGATGTTCTCCATGATATCACTACTAGGCTCGGCACTTATCACTACTAGGCTCAGCACTGCAATCTCTATTGCTAACCCTATTAAATAGAAAACAATAAAATATTATTAAAAAGATTAAATTAGATATAATATTTTTTTACTCATTGAGTTTTTGAGATACTGGTTATATAATTTGATGTCTTAAAACTCGCATTTCGAAATGGTTATTTAAATATCATTTTTTTTTATTTTTTTCTTATTTTTAAGGGTTTGCCAATATTTTCCCTATTTTAAAAATAAATGTTGGTGACGACTCCATTGAATTCGAGGAAAACTCGAAATTTTAGATCGCGACAATGTTAGTTTTTTCCATCAAAAGTTGATGTTTATTGCTTTATGTGTTAGTTTTTATTTTTTACAATATGTAGTTTTTGTGTTGGTGTAGAGAAGTTCTTTTTCTTTCCAATTAATTCCGGATTAGTAATTTTCATTACTTTAACGTATTAATTTTAAATTTGATTGATTATTATTTCTTTTAGATATAATTTTATCAAATTTTAAATTTATTTTTGGAACTTTTATTATTAATCTTAAAATATAATTTTTTCGTGCATCGCACGGGTCTAAAATCTTGTTTGAATAAAAATAATATATTGCAAGATGCACTTGGCATTTCAAAAATTAAATATTATGATTAGAGAAATATAGATGTCCCTTCCATTGCATAATAATTGAATTATTTGTAGAAAAAAAGTTATTTCAAAATAGTTGATGCTTTTATTTTTCAATGCAAAAGAGAATCTATTAGGGTATGACCTTGTTTAAAACTTAGCTAATAATGAAATTAAAAATTAAAAATTAAACTCGAAACATCACAGTAATCTCTAAAAGATTAAAGTTACTATCATAAATTAAAATCTATGAACGATACAACTCAGTATCAAAATAGTTCGTCCATGACTATTATGACGTCGGTGACTAATGTAACTGATATTCACCGACTAATATGAATTTTTTAGACTAAAATATTGGTTTAAGCATTTAATGAAATATAAATTATATTCAATATGATTTAATGTAATGATATATATATATATATTAAATTAAATATGATTTAATTAAATAATTATGCAAGAGGAATTGCTTTGATTAAATATCATTTAATCAATTAATTAAATGTTTTTTAAATAATTCATACAAATAATAGACTTAAATATACTTTTGGTTCTTTATCTTTTATTTAATTCATTTTCATAATTTATCTTTGATTAATAACAAATATTAATTCTTTTCACTATAACACTTTCAATCTGTCTTAAGATTATTGTAATGAACCATGAAATTCTAATCATGAATATATTATAAAGTTAATTGCATAAACTTAACAAGGACGAGATGAAAATATAGAGAATTCAAAGTTTATATCTATTTTAAAGCATGTATGAGGATTTTAAAAGTACAAACCTATTATTGTGTTAAATGGACATTGTTTTTGAAAGAATATTGTAGTTGCCAAATATTGACAATTGTTACAAAAAATTCCAATGATTAGATGGTTCTATATGTTTCGTTGTGATCATAAATAGGACTAAAATAAATCACGTATAAAAGATAAATGATAAAAATTATTTAAAAATAAATAAAAAACCAAAATAAATACTAAATAAAAAATTAAAAATTAAAATTATATTTAAAAAAATATATATATTTTAAATAAAATAAATTAAAAAGAGCGAACGTGTTTATAAGGGATAATGAGAAAATGTTGTTTAGTAAAAAAAATGTTAAATATAATTTTAGTCCATATAAATTGAAATATACTTTCAATTATGATTTCCGTTTCTTATAGAATTTGATGTTAACTACATATACATGTTATAGTATATCTACCTATCAAGAGAAATATGGACGACGTACCTTTTAGGGTTTAGAATCTATTGAAATTGAGGTCGTAGAATATGAGCGGTGAACTATCCTCGTTACCAGAAGGATTATATAGCTAAATAATTCAGTGCAAATATTTCTCATTGGACTTGACAAAATCGTTTAATCCATCACGATCTATTAAGCAACAAAACTCCAACACATAATTGAATGTGTAATACTAATAAATCATAATTTCATTAATAGTAATTCCTAATAATTAATTATTGTCAATCCATAATTGATTAATTAAAAAATTCATTTAATATTTTCTTTAAACGTTTATGTCGAGGAAACGATTTTGTATATGGACAATGAGTTTCTTAACTATTCTAAATAATGCTAAGTATTAACAATGATAATCTAACATAAACGAAGGGAGGGAGAAGAAGAGAGGAAGAAGAGAAAGAACCATCACCTAGGATTTCATAACCAAAATGAACAAAAAGCTTGAAGTAATAGAGTTACAATATATATATATATATATATATATATATA
>NC_021167.2:16807851-16829698 GCF_000331145.2 Cicer arietinum | reverse complement strand
TATATATATAAGTTAAATAAAATTTGTTATAAATATTTAAAAATGTGTAAGTTTAATTTGAAGAATAATAGTTTCAGGGTAGTAAGTCATGTGTTTAAGCCGACGTACAGGCGTTTTAGGGCAGTGAATACTTTGAAAGTTTCTTCAAGTTAAAAAGAAAGCTTTTTAAATATGGATAACTTATTTCGTAGAACTTCTTCTTTTTTCACTCCTTCTACCCAAAACTTCCCAGGAAAAAAGGAACCTCTCAATAGAGAAGAAATTACTATTGAAGACTTTCAAAAATCTATAAACAATTGGCAAATTCCAAAAATAAAAAAAGATCAGGTCTATGAATCTAGTCTTTTCAAAAACCTATTAAAAACTGATTACATAATCAAAACAGAAGAACAAGATGTTGCTCTCTCTAACCCCTTTGAAACAATAGATCTTCTTTCTCCAAAAACGCTCCAAAAACACGTTAACAGGAACTATAATTTCATACATATAGGTCTTGTCCAAGTCGGCATCAAACCTTTAACAAGAGAAGGACTAAACACTTCAATCATGTGTGTCTTATGAGATGCAAGGTTCTTGAACTTTCAAGATTCAATAATAAGTACAATTGAATCTAGTTTATGTCAAGGACCAATTTGGTTTGAACGTTATCCAAATTTTTCTTTATCCTTAAAGGACCCAAACATCATAAAATCTCTTACATTACAAATCAAAACTCATAATTACAAAATGATAACAGGATCTATTCCTGTAGCTATTATTTACAGAGTTCATTACAAAACAATGTTTTCAGCCTTTACGGCAACAAAACATATTGAAAACAAAAAAGGGGAAACCCTATTTTTACAAACTGATTTAACAAAGGCAAACACTGTCATTCCAAAAATCATCCTTTGGAAAGATATTGATCTTCCTGAAGAATGGATTCTGGAAGGAGCTGTTAGACCACAGTCCCTTGAACAGTCAAAGCCAAACAACAATTTAAAGGAAGTCATACAATACAATGACGGTAGAGTAAAACTAATTTTTTCAAGAACTTCCAGTGCCAGATATTCTGATGCTGGTTCATCTAGACCCCCTTCAGTAATACAATAACCTCAAAAAATTGAAAACCCTACAAAACCACGTTTTTCATATTCTAGCATACCAAGTGCTTCTTTTCAAAATGTTGATTACTCCACAAATATACCTCATCAAATCTACACTACACCTCAAAACATTAATGAGGAACAACCAAACATTTCTCCACCAACTTCACCATCCTTTTCTGCTATAACTGAAAATGTTGTTAATGAATTAAATATCATAGAAAAGGCATTTGAAGTTGATAAAACTATTCTCCATAATGATTTTTATGCTTCCAAAAATACAAATAAAAGAACATGGTTCTTTAAAAACTTTCTAAAACAAAGAAAAGAAATTCATAATGAATTTTATACATTCATTTTACAAAATAAAACTCATATTTTATTTTTTGAATAGTTTGAAATTTATGCAACACAAAACCAAATTTCTTACCTTTTCAAACAAAACCAAAGTTATGTTAATCCCATAACAACAAGAAATAAAACTGCAGAATGGGATTTGGCAACTGGATTAAAAATACAGTCTGAACACCCACCTTTAAGACAAATCATAATAAAACACCTAGAAAAGCCAGTAGAAGCTGCACCTTTCAAAATCCCAAGTGATAGTTCGGAAAAAGATATACAAAATATCCTTCAACAAAATAATTTTACAAATGTTCATCTTAATACAATTGCAAAACAATTAACTAAGATAGAGGAACATCAACATAATTCCATTGTCTCTTCGATTGAGACAACTGATTCAAAACTAAGAAACCCAGTTTTTAAACCATTTCAAATCTCCAAAAAAAGCCAAAAACTATTTAGAGAAGGTAGATCGGACTTTACTCAAGCCTTACATGAACAACTTAGTAGGATAGAACATTCTTCTACCTCTACACCCGTAGTAGCTAAGGATACCTTTGAGAAAACAGTAACGACTTTAGACCATGTTTCTGAAGCCGAACAACAACAACAAAATTTGTGCAAGCTCCAATGGCACAAGGGTCAACCTTTAACCATGGTCACAACACCAGACCTAGGACTTGAGAACAGACCCAATGTCCTTTCTCAATCAAAATTCAATGTCACTATTGTTTATGAATGGAACATAGATGGCATGTCCGAATACAACATCCTAAGTCTCCTTCAACAAATGACAATTGCATCAAATGCCTACAAAATCCAAGCCGATACGCCTGACAAAGCCATAGTTGAACTCCTAATAGCAGGATTCTCAGGCCAGCTCAAAGGATGGTGGGACTACCATCTTACACCACCTCAACACTTAGAAATATTAAATGCAATCCAAACCACAGAGGAAGGAATTCCCATCCTCGACGAAATTGGGAATCCAATACTTGATGCGGTTGCAACATTGATTCACACAATATGCCTGCACTTCATAGGTGATCCATCTCACTTAAAGGATAAGAATGTTGAACTTCTTTCAAACCTTAGATGTAAAAAACTATTTGAATTTCAATATTACAAAAACACTTTCCTAACTAGGGTTATGCTTAGGGAAGACTCAAACCAACCTTTTTGGAAGGAAAAATTCCTTGCAGGACTCCCAACCCTTTTAGGAGAAAAGGTTAGAAACAAAATTAAAGAAGTCTATGGAACAAACCAAATCCCTTATAATCATCTAACTTATGGGGAATTGGTAAGCTTCACACAAAAGGAAGGTTTGAAAATCTGCCAAGATTTAAAACTCCAAAAACATCTAAAATGGGAAATGAAGAGAACTAGACAAGAACTAGGATCTTTTTGCAAACAATTCGAAATACCCATGACAAATATCTCTAAAGACTGCGGAGGATCTTGTTCAAAACCTTTTAGAAAACCTCCCAGAAAATCTTTCTCTAGACCTGGCAAACATGATTTCTATAAAAAATCTAAACCCCAAAATACTTACAATCAAAGAAAACCTAATTTTTATAAGAAAAAACCCTTGAAAAAGAAGTTTGAACCTCAAACTTCAAAACAAATAACTTGTTATAAGTGTGGCCAAATAGGATACATCTCAAGATATTGCAACATAAATAAAAAACTCCATGAATTAAAAATTGATGAGCAAATAATTCAAAAAATAGAGGCAATACTTTTAGAAACCTCTGAAGAAGAAACATTCACGGATTCTGAAATAGGTTCATCAGAAAATGATAAACATTTACAGTTTGATGAGCTAGGAACCTCCAACACTCTTAGCGATTCATAAGCTAGTACAAAATCAATTAATGTTCTAACAAAGGATCAAGAACTAATTCTTGATATTATAAAACATGTTGAAGATACAAAACTTCAAAAGGAAATAATAGGAAAACTGTTAAGTACTTTTGAATCAAAACAAGGTCAACCTTCCATATCCTCATCAAAATTGCTTCCTAAAACCACTGATAGATTCGAGGAAATAAAAAATTCAATTGAAGAAGACCTTCATCTCCAAAAAATTGCAAAGCTCCACAAGCTCCAAAAAGAGATTGAATATCTCTCGTTGGAACTGCCATCTTTACCAGGGCAAAAAAAGGGAGAATCTTCAAAAAAACCCTTCTCAAAAAGTTATTTCAAAACCCCCACAAGAGGGATCATCCTGTAAAATAATTTCAAAACCCCCTTAGGAGGGACCATCCTGTAAATTAATTTCAAAACTACAACAAGGAGAAACATCAAAAATTATTTTAAATGAATCTCAGATTACTTTGTTTAAACCAAAATCTGAGTATTTTGTTAAAACGGAATTTCAAAACATTTGGACAATAGAGGACCACTTTTATGACAAAAATCCTTAATTTGTCATTTCAAATAAAAACTATTAAACAAAAACAAGAAATTGATTCAAATATTCTTCAAAATCTTCTTTCCCAAGTACAAAATCAAACCTCTTCTGACCCAGAACAGGAAGGAGAAGAGGGAGAAAGTGAAGAACATTCAAACAAAATTGAAAATTTAGAAAAAATCCCTGAAGATTTCTTGTTTGTTTTAAGAACAATAACAACAAGAAAATATTTAATCAAAATTAATTTAGTCTTTTTTGAAGATTTTAAATTTGAAACAATTACACTTTTTGATACGGGAACGGACTTAAACTGCTTAAAAAGTAGCATTGTACCAAACAGATTTATGCAAAAATCAAATGAAAAACTTGTTGCTGCTAACAACTCCAACATGATTATAAAAAATAAAACTAAAGCTTTTGTTAAAAATGGTAACGTTTCAATCAAAACTCCTTTTGTTTTATTAGAAAATATAACTCATAGTGTCATTTTAGGGACTCCTTTCATTAACATGATAACTCCCCATTCGGTTAATTATGATGGTATTTCCTGTAAAACAAAAGAAGCCAAAATTATTTTCCCTTTTATTGAAAAACCTAGAACAAAGAATTTAAATCTTTTAAAAGCTTGATATGTTTACAAAAATGAATTAAATTGTTTAATTCAAGGGAAAGAAAAACATCTGTGTTTTCTAAAACAGGATATTTCCTTTCTCATAACTGAACAACAAATACAAAATGACTTCACAAAACAAAAAAATTCAGAACTCCAAAAAAGAATTGAAAATGAAATTTGTTCAGAGTTACCAAATGCTTATTGGGATAGAAAACAACATATGGTAGACCTACCATACGAATATGAATTTTCTAATAAATAAATCCCAACAAAAGTTAGACCTATCCAAATGAATTATGAATTAGAAACACATTGCAAAGCAAAAATCCAAGACCTAGAACAAAAAGGTCTAATAACAAAATCTAGGTCCCCCTGGAGATGTGTAGCCTTCTATGTGAACAAAAATTCTGAAATAGAAAGAGGTACACCTAGGTTAGTCATAAACTACAAACCTTTAAACAAATCTTTAAAATGGATTCGTTACCCGATTCCAAATAAAAAAGATCTTTTACAAAAATTACATTCTTCATCTATATTTTCAAAATTCGACATGAAATCAAGATTTTGGCAAATACAAATTGATCCAAAAGATCGGTATAAAACAACTTTTACGGTCCCTTTTGGTCAATATGAGTGGACGGTAATGCCATTTGGATTAAAGAATGCTCCTTCAGAATTCCAAAGAATTATGAATGAAAATTTTTAATCCATTCTCAACATTTCAAACATCTCGGAACATTCTTAATGATCACTAAGAAAAATGGATTGGTTGTTTCAAAATCCAAAGTTTCTCTTTTTCAAACAAAAATCCGTTTCTTAGGACACTATATCTCTCGGGGAACTATTACCCCTATTGAAAGGTCCCTATCTTTCGCATATAAATTTCCTGACAAAATTCTTGACAAAACACAATTACAAAGATTTTTAGGATCTTTGAACTATTTATTAGATTTGTGTCCTAATATTAATAGGATAGCAAAACCTCTCCATGATAGATTAAAGAAAAAACATGTCGCATGGACTGAAGAACACACGAAAATAGTTCAAATAATCAAAAAACAAGTTAAAGAAATACGTTGCTTGCCTCTAGCTGACCCATCAACCCAAAAATTTGTTGAAACAGATGCGTTAGGTATAGGGTATGGGGGGTATTCTTAAACAAAAAACAAATAATAAATAATGCATTATACAATTTACATCAGCACACTGGAATGATTGTCAAAACAATTATTCTACAATCAAAAAAGAAATTCTTTCAATTGTCATATGCATTACAAAATTTCAAAGTGATTTACTCAATCAAAATATTTTACTTCGAATTGATTGTAAATCTGCAAAGGAAGTTTTACAAAAAGATGTTCAAAATATTGCATCAAAACAAATTTTATCCAGATGGCAAACAATCCTTAGTATTTTTTATTTTGAAATTGAATTTATTAAAGGAGATCAAAACTCAATTCCGGATTTTCTAACAAGAGAATTTCTTCAAAACAGAACTTGAGTGATGCCCAGAAAATCAAAAAGAATTGAGGTCCAAAAGGACCAACCACTAGACAACTCAAAATCTATTTCATCGGAAAAACCCATCAGGTCTTGGGCGCAAGCCGTCGAAGAAAATGAAGAACAAAACCAAATCCAAAAATGGCTTGCCAGCCAACAAATACTTGGACCTGAGAGATTCGAGGAAATCAAAAATTCAATTGAAGAAGACCTTCATCTCCAAAAAAATTGCAAAGCTCCACAAGCTCCAAAAAGAGATTGAATATCTCTCGGTGGAACTGCCATCTTTACCGGGGAAAGAAAAGGGAGAATCTTCAAAAAAAACTCTTCTCAAAAAATTATTTCAAAACCCCCACAGGAGGGATCACCCTGTAAAATAATTTCAAAACCCCCACATGAGGAACCATCCTGTAAAATAATTTCAAAACTACAACAAGGAGAAACATCAAAAATTGTTTTAAATGAATCTCATATTACTTTGTTTAAACCAAAATCTGAGTATTTTGTTAAAATGGAATTTCAAAACATTTGAACAATAAAGGACCACTTTTATGACAAAAATCCTCAATTTGTCAGTTCAAAAATCTTTCCAAAAGGCTGGTTTTTCAAACCGTGGGATTTATCAAAACCCCAGCCTTACTACAAATCTATTCTTGAACTAACAGGTTCTGTAACAATACAGGACAACCCAAAAGAAGGCCTAGTGGCCTATTCGACCACAAAAATACACAATATAATTCCACCTTCAAAATGGGGATCAAACCTTCATACCCCAAAACAATTCCCACTAGACTTCAAAACCACAATAAATCACTGTAGAACATTCAATTACTGGGACTACCAACATGCCTGCTATAATGCTTTTCTCATCCAAAACCAAAAATTTAGTCATACTTGGCTATTTTTCTTTAACCTCACTATGAACCCTTCAAAAATCCCTCAATAGTTTGCCCGTTGGTAGAAACTTTATGGTTCAACCCCATATATTCTTCATCCGGAAGTCCACAAAAGCTTCCAACTTTATGGTTCCCCTTTGATCCTTTTCTCTACAAAATTCTTCTTGCCATGGGTTACAACCTGGTATTTTAAAATAAATCAACAACGGGCGCAAACAATCCTCGTTAGAAAATTAAAAACTAGATGGTGGACAAAATTTTCCATCCCTCCAAGTATCAAAAAGCAAGTCGTGTCCACATGGCTCGAAAAGCAAGGTTTGCAAAAACCTCAAACAATGCAGACTCAATTCTTAGCACAAAAATCATTTGCTCAAACACAATTGACAGCAGCTAAAACTGAAGAAGAATACTTTGAGATTATGGTCCAGCTTCTAAAAAGCAAGACCAACTCCTCAAATGTTTCCTCAGCAATTGCTTCAGAAACTTCCATGAACCTGGGAGATGATAATGAAGATGATTGTTTTGGTATCTTCACTCCTACAAAACAAAACCATTGGCCAGATTAATTTAAGGCCCAATAAAAAAAAATTCTACCATAACATGTATTGGGCCAAGCCCAAAATCGATTTCGGACTTAACCAAAAATGGTCTAATATATCATGTATCGGGCCTAGGCCATATTTGATTTCAGACTTAATATATATATATATTATCAAACAAACGAATATTTTCTGAAAAGCAAAAGGAAAAGTTTTTGGCACTTGTCTGCCATATGCATAAAAATTCAAAAGTGACACCGAAAGCAAGAGGAATCTCATCATTTCTTCCACTACACAAAGCAGCACAAACATGACTATTTCCCTATATAAGGAAGGCTTGTCTTCGGTTCAAATCAGAGTTGGATACAACAAGAAAGCATCTGTTAGAAATCTTGAGAGTTTCTTGAGTGTCTCCTATATTTTCATAATCTTGTATTTTTCTTTTTAGTTTTCAAAACCAGTTGCCATTTTAAGTATTTGTTAGTATGTATTAATTATATTCTGCTTTCCATTTTATCAAATCCTTCATTACATTCTGCAAAATAAGTATGCTCTGCACTTGCAGCTAATTGCTGATCTTGTGCATCAGAAACTGTATTTATTTTATTATGAACATTTTCTTTTTTCAATTTGTTTTCCAAATTGTCTTTTTAAAAACAACAGACTTGGATATTTTTTTTGATGATTTACCATGTTTTAAATTTCTTAATTTATGGGTTTGGTTTTATTTTGTTGAATTAGCCTTTGTTGTACATAAAATTAAACTGTTAGAAATTGAACTTCTACGGGAATTTTTTTGCTTTTGGTATTGACCCTTTGATCCAGGACGCTTGTGGTATAAGAGAATAGAAAAGTATAGAATACCCTTATTACTAATATATAATAATATTATCTATCATCTCCCCTTAAAATCGCGATGCATTGACATGGAACATTGAGAGTCTGTCAACCAAAAAACGAAAAATGTTTAATGTAATGCATCTTTGTGAACAAATCAACACTTTGTAAGGAAGAATAGATAAACGGTAGAGTAATGGTTCTATGCTGAAGATGATGACGAGTAAGATGAAAATCAATCTAATTGTGCTTGGTGCGTTTATGAAAGACCAAGTTATGAATAATTTGAATAACACTCTTATTATCGCATTCCATCGAAATTGGCTAAGAAAGAGAGATACCCATATTAGACAAAAGCCAACACAACCAAATTATTTCATTAGTAGGGAATGCTATAACACTATACTAAGATTTTGTAGAAGAGCGAAAGACAAGATAGATACAAAATCTTCCAAGAAATAAGAGAGTCTCCAAGATAGATACAAAATCTTGTTGTGGACTTACGATTTATGGTGTCACCAGCCTAATCAACATAAGAATAAGCACATAACTTGATAGCGTTTCAGCAAGTGTACTGAATCGTTGCAAGTAATAATAAAACGGTAGTACCGAGTGTCGAACTCAAGGATTGCGTTTTACTATTGAATTATATAGTTACTGAAATTGAACAAAAATTTCCCAAGTTGATTGAAATAATATTTAAAATTGACAACAGTAGTAAAATTGATCTTTTATAGATTGAGAAAAATGTCAGGGATGAGTTTCACTTCGAATCCAACCTTGGTGTCTAATTTGATCCTAGTTATTGAATTCCTTTATTGAATTACTACCGAATTCTATTTATTATTCTTGCCCTAATGTCTTAGTGACAAAACCTTTAATTCCAAAGTAACCCATAATTCCTTAGTAGATTTAAGATTAGAATTAAGCATTACCGTATAGAAATTCTCTTGTAAATTATTGCTTTGCAACTAATTTAATTGGTTTCATGACCTGCACCTATGTCTAGACTACAAATTCATGAATTTCTCATCTCAAGCATTCGTAAAGTCCACTTTCGTTTCAAAATACAAATCATAGAACATTTTAATGTTGATCAAGCAATAAAAAGCATTAAGCACAGAGATGAGAAAAATAATTCAATAAACTCATTCATATAACTAGAAATCAAATCATAAAAATAAGGGTTTCATCTTGTTTCAAATCATAAATTCATGAATGATTCTTGATAAAACTGCTCCAATGATGTTAGAAACGGCCGTCTTTGAGTTTCTATGCTAGGGCACAAGTCTCCCAACTTCCCAATTGTGAAAAAGATCCCTAAAAATGTAAAAATATGTGTTTCTATGGTTGCTGGTGCGGGTCGCGCGCTCCAGCGCGTTTGGGCAGTAGCAGATGCTGGAAAAAGCGCTTAAGGCGCGCTTGGGTGCGGTCCAAGCTCTCAGCATCTGCTGTCCGGCGTATATTGCATTTGTGTCCTCTTTCAAGTTTGAATTTGGTTCCGGTGTCTTCATGAATGTTTTAGCTATGGATCGTAGCTTTCATTTGCACTTGGTTTGACTCCAATTGAACATCTACAACTCCAGATATGGCTGAAATACTCTACATATGTCATGTTGATTTCTCACCAAAATTCAGCACTGCACTAAAACAAAACGCAATGTAAAATTACGACAAATTCCTACTTAATCAACGAAATAAAAACACAAAACATTTTATCAACTCAAAGAACAAAAATCAACAAAATATATCAAATAAATCCTTAATTTAACTAATGATTGAGGTTAAATAAGACTAAAATAGTGGGAAAATATGTATATGATGAAGAGTCATCACAACCCCAAACTTAATCTATTGCTTGTCCCCAAGCAACAATTAATTTCATATTTCGTCCTGTTAAATGTACACTTAAATTCAATTTCTCAAATTACATCAGACTCAAATTTCAAAGTTCTTGCTACTGCAAAACATTCATCATGCTCTAGGTTGTTTTCAAAAATATAGACAACAAGATTTGTACACCTTGACATTCATTCATCAAATTCAACTCTCTCTTCACACAATCTCACCAAAATTTCTCTCAAGTGTTTAGAAAGGTTTATGAATTTATCACTCAAATCCTAGAACATGCATCACGCTACCATAGGCTTGAAAAAATTATAGTTAGCAATCACAATGCAGTAAACACATACATTTTTGGAGGACTTTCGGGTTGTAATGAGGCTTAGGTAAGGGTAGGACATTTTAGGACAGTAGGCTTTACCACTTGGAGTTAGGCATACATTTCCACCTTATTCAACCATTTTTTTTTTCTTCACCTTTTCATTATGGAGATTCTCAGACATTGACAACAGAACCAAGAAGATATATATATATATATATATATTTTTTTTTTTTTCATTTTCTTTTTCTTCTTTTTATTTTTTTTTCGATTGATTAATGTGTTTTTCAGAAACTATATAAACTGTCTTCAATCTGTCTTTCAATAACATGAATGATAATAACAATGATATCAATCTGAAATATACATTGAATATTCTTGATACACAATAACACTTGGTTAATACATTGAGATTACTTTTTCAGATCAAATAGAAAAAGAGGATTATCAACAATCAAAAAGATAGCTGGAAAAGTGATCTTGAAAGACAAGGATTCTCATAAACAAATCTTTGATATCCAGAATTGTGAGAAGCCATTTTGACCAAGATTGAAGACTACTTTTTGTTCTTTCTGTATTCTGTTTGTAATAATTCTTTGAAACAAAAACAAAGCGAGAAAATCCAGCTAGAAACTGGTGACTACTTTCTTGGGTGAGAGTGCTCAACAAGAAAGAGTTGTACTTTGATTCTGTGATAGGTTGCTGAGTATCTACAAGGATCAGAGGGTGATCAATAGGAAAGAGATCATTAAGATAGATAGGTTTCGGGGAGGAAACTGGACAATCTGTAATTGATTCTTTCTATTGGAGAAGAAAATCTGAAATCCGTTTGGATTTGCAGGACTGGATGTAGGTTGTCAAGTGGACAACTGAACCAGTATAAATCCTTGGTGCAATCTTCTCTAACCCTTATCTCCTTTGATTTACTATCTTGATATATCTGTATATGTGATTAAAATTAGATGCATGTTAAACATATTCTGTAATAAGTAATATTGTTTAATCTGATAATTTGACTTGTATGCATCTTGATTAATCTCATATCAATCTAATAAAACTTGCTAATCTTGTATGCCACAATTTAATTTCCGCTGTGTGTATGAAATTGATTTAATTTCATAAAGAACTGATACATTCTGATATATTCCGCTTATTACGAGGTCATATATACCAACAATTGGCCTCAGAGCCTAACTTTTCGAGAGGTAATACTCATAAAAGCACTATGGCCTCAAACGATTTTCTGGGAGAAGGCGCATCGTTAGCAAGACCTCCAGCTTTCAACGGAACAGCTTATATGTACTGGAAGCACAGGATGCTAATCTTCTTGGAAGCCAGTGGCATAGACATCCTTGACGCTGTTGAAAACGGTCCATATATTCCCAAGATTGCAGGAACGAATGACTCAATGATTCTCAAGCCTAGAGCCGACTGGTCAGATGATGACAAGAAAAAGGTAGGTTATAATGCAAAGGCTAAGAACATTATAACATCTGCTCTTTGTGCAGAAGAATTTTTTAGAGTGTCAAACTGCAAGTCAGCAAAAGAAATGTGGGACATTCTTCAAGAAACACATGAAGGAACCACAGACGTGAAGAGAGCTCGCGTAAACACACTGATGCACGAATATGAATTATTCAGCATGAAAAGGGACGAATCCATCAGTGATCTGCAAACCAGATTCACACACATTGTGAATAATCTTCATGCATTGGGAAAGCAAGTGGATAACGAACAGCAGATTGGAAAAATTATGAGTTGTCTAACCAGAGAATGGCAGCCAAAGATAACAGCCATAGCAGAATCTAAAGATCTAGCAAAGATGACGACTGCAACTTTGTTTGGTAAACTAAGAGAACACGAAATGGAATTACATCGACTGGACGAATCAGAGATGGAAAGCCGCAAAAAGAAAGGACTATCCCTGAAGGTTCAAGCCCAGCAATCGAAAACTGAATCAGATAGCTGCTCAGATCAATCCAGTAGTGAATCTGAAGAGCCGGAAATCGGGTTGCTTGTCAAGAAATTCAAGAAGTTTCTGAAGAAGAAAGACAACAAATTCAGAAAACCATCTAGCTCCAAGACTACTGACAACAAGACCATTACATGCTATGAATGTGGTAAAACTGGTCACATAAAGTCAGAATGCTACAAATTGCAAAACAAGAATAGAGCTACAAAATCAAAAGGCAAGGAACCAGTCACCAAAACCAGAAAAGCTTATATTGCATGGAATGATAACGATGAATCCTCTGCATCTTCTGATGAAGAAGAAGTCAACTTGTGTCTCATGGCAGATACAGATTCAGAATCAGAAAATGAGGTTAGTTCACAATCTAATCCAACCTATGATGAACTTCAAGAAGCTTTCAATGAACTGCATGATGATTATGTGAATTCCATAAAACAGTTGTTAAGCACAAAGAAAATGCTTGAACAAATGAATGTTGAGCATAAAGAAATTGAAAATTTATGTGAACAACTGAAAAAGGATTCACAAGAAAAATCTGCAAAGTGCATTGAACTTGAAAATACTGTTGCATCATTAAAATCTGATTTATTAAATTTTGCAAATAGTAAAGATAAGCTAAATGTCATACTTAGCAATCAAAGACATGTTCATGAAAAATCTGGTTTAGGATATACACCAAATATGCATGTCAAAAGAAAAAATAAAAACAGATCTGGTATTGGTTATATGCAAACCAGAAATGTCAAACATGGTCAAAAATCTGCTATTGCTAAGAGTATGTATGACATCTTTACTAAACCAAATAAACATTCATCCTTTGATGGCAGATGTCATTTCTGTTGCAGAAAGGGACATTTTGTGTCTAATTGCAAATTTAAAAAATTAGCCAATCAAGGATGGAAGCTAGTTTGGATAGAAAAGAAATCTGTGTTTGACACTAACCAACCAGGACCCAATTTAAATTGGGGACCTAAAACAAAATTCTGATTTTGTATTGCAGGTGTGCTTGACATCCACGAAACACTCATGGTATCTAGATAGCGGATGCTCAAAGCACATGACTGGTGACAAATCCAAATTCCTTTCCCTGACATTAAAGGAAGGAGGCTTTGTCAAATATGGTGATAACAACAGAGGAAAAATCATTGGAATTGGTGATGTAGGCGATGAATCAACTGCAGTAATCAAAAATGTGCTATATGTTGAAGGATTAAAGCACAACTTACTGAGTATAAGCCAGCTATGTGACAAAGGTTTTCAAGTAAGTTTTTCATCACAATCTTGCATTATTGAGCATAAAGATGACAAACACATAAAGCTAATTGGGGACAGAATCAACAACATTTACATGTTGGATTTCAATTCTGTACCTAGTGCTGTATGCTGCTTGTTATCCAACTCAGATGAAACATGGCTTTGGCATAAAAGAATTGCTCATATACACATAAATCATTTGAATAAACTTGTCAGCAAACAGTTAGTCTTAGGTCTACCAAATAGGAAGTTCTCTAAAGATAGACTGTGTGATGCATGTGAGAAAAGTAAACTGGTTAAGACTCCATTTCCCTCTATAGACTTGGTTAGAACAAATAGAGTTTTACAACTAGTTCACATGGACCTTTTTGGACCTGCCCAAGTTAAGAGTTTAGGTGGAAACCTGTATGGATATGTGCTGGTTGATGATTATTCTAGATTCACATGGACTTACTTTTTAGCTCATAAAAGTGATACATTCTCTGTTTTCAAAAAGTTTGCTGCTTTAGTACAAAATGAGAATGATTTGAAAATTGTTTCAATAAAAAGTGATCATGGAGGTGAATTCCAAAATGATCTTTTTCAAAATTATTGTGAATCAAATGGAATCAACCACATCTATTCAGCCCCTAGGACACCACAGCAGAATGGGGTAGTGGAGAGGAAAAATAGATCCCTAGAAGAGTTAGCTAGGACCATGCTTAAGGACTCCAACCTACCTAAGTACTTTTGGGCAGATGCAATTAGTACAGCCACCCATGTAGTGAATAGAGTTCTCATTAGGCCCCTGCTTAGGAAAACACCCTATGAGCTTTACAAGGGTAGAAAACCAAACCTGTCCTACTTTAGAATCTTTGGTTGTAAATGCTTTGTTTTAAACAATGGCAAAGAACACCTAGGAAAGTTTGACCCTAAGGCAGATGAAGGTATCTTTCTAGGATATTCCCAAACTAGTAAGGCCTATAGAATCTACAACAAAAGAACAAAAACCATAGAAGAGTCAGTTCATGTAAAGTTTGATGAATCTTTTACAGAAAACTTGAACAAAACTCCTTCTAAGGTTATTGACATTTTGGATGATGTTGTAGAATCTGAACCACTAGAACAACCTATAGCTGACCCTCCAACTAGTGCAGACCCTGTAGAACCTATAGAAACCTGTGAGTTGCCTAAGGAATGGAAGTTCAACCGAAACCACCCTTTAGACAACATTATAGGCGATATCTCTAAAGGTGTTGCAACTAGGAGAAGCCTTAGTCAGTTTTGTAACTTTACAGCCTTTGTATCTCAGATTGAACCTAAGAACATTAAGGAAGCCCTTTTAGATAGTGAGTGGATACTTGCTATGCAAGAGGAGTTAAACCAGTTTGAGAGAAACAAGGTGTGGAACTTGGTACCTAGGCCAGAGGGTAAGCATGTTATAGGAACTAGGTGGGTGTTCAGAAATAAGTTAGATGAGAATGGTGTGATAACTAGGAATAAAGCCAGATTAGTTGCAAAGGGTTATAGTCAAGAGGAGGGAATAGACTTTGATGAGACCTATGCCCCAGTAGCTAGACTAGAAGCCATAAGAATTTTATTGGCTTATGCATGTATCATGGACTTCAATCTATATCAAATGGATGTGAAGAGTGCCTTTCTCAATGGAGACCTCCAAGAGGAAGTTTTTGTGAGTCAAACACCAGGTTTTGAAAATCCAGATTTTCCTAACCATGTGTATAAACTCTCAAAGGCCCTCTATGGGTTGAAACAAGCTCCAAGAGCTTGGTATGAGAAACTCAGCACTTTCCTCATTCAACAAAATTTTTCAAGAGGAAATGTTGATAAGACACTCTTTACAAAAACTACTGAAAATGACATCTTGCTGGTCCAAATTTATGTTGATGACATCATATTTGGATCAACAAATGATAAACTTTGCAAAGAATTTGAAAACTTAATGAAAGGTAAATTTGAAATGTCAATGATGGGTGAACTGTCATATTTCTTGGGATTTCAAATTAACCAAAGCAAGCAAGGCATTTTCATTAGTCAATCCAAATATTGTTCTGATTTGATAAAGAAATTTAACTTTGATAAACTTAAGTCCATTGATACACCCATGAGTCAAGGAAATTTCTTAGACCGAGATGAGAAGGGTAAGCCTGTAGATGTCACTAGATTTCGTGGTATGATTGGATCTCTGCTCTACCTTACAGCAAGCCGACCAGATATTATGTTCAGTGTTTGTATGTGTGCAAGGTATCAATCGAATCCGAAGGAATCTCACCTCAGTGCAGTAAAGAGAATTTTCAGATACTTGGTAGGTACTAAAAGTCTTGGTTTGTGGTATCCAAAAGGTTCAACATGTACTTTGGTTGGTTATTCAGACTCAGACTTTGCTGGTTGTAAACTTGACAGAAAGAGTACTTCAGGAACATGTCATTTGCTTGGTAATTCTCTAGTGTCTTGGTTCAGTAAGAAGCAAACAAGTATTGCATTGTCTACTGCAGAAGCTGAATACATAGCAGCTGGGAGCTGTTGTGCTCAAATCTTGTGGATGAAACAGCATTTAATGGACTTCGGTGTCGATTTGGGAACAGTGCCGATCATGTGTGATAACACAAGTGCTATCAGCATAACCAAGAACCCTGTAATGCATTCAAGGACAAAACACATTGAGGTAAGGCATCACTTCATAAGAGACCACTTTCAGAATGGAGTTATCAAACTTGAGTATGTGAACACTACAGAACAATTAGCTGATATCTTCACAAAAGCATTGCCAAAAGAAAGTTTTTTGAACATAAGGATGAAACTAGGGATCATTGATCCTAGTGAAGTGTAAGTTTTTGATGATTCTGGTACTTTTCAGTAATGTTTTCCAGTTACATCGATTTGGAAATCGATTACCAGCATGGTAAAAGGTTTATAAAATCGATTTGGGAATCGATTACTTTAGCCCAGGATTCAAAATTTCAGAAATTTTTTTTTAACCTTCACGAGCATCGATTTGGAAATCGATTAGCTAAGTGTTCAACCTTAAGACAATCGATTTGGGAATCGATTAAGTAAAACTGGAATTCGATTTGAACATCGATTTGAAATATGACCGTTACTCAAAGTTACTAGCCGTTGGCACTTCATCATTACTGAATCGATTGAGGATTCCCAGCAACGGTAACCTAATCGATTGGGAAATCGATTTACTAGGTCAAGAGTATAAAAGGAACAGTTCTAAATCGATTTCTGCACTTTGTTTTCCAGATTTTCTCTGCTTTTCTCTTGTGTTCTTCATTCTTCTGTCTCTGCATTTGTTTGAATCTGCATTCTACATTCTACCTACTTCGAATCTACACAAAATTGTTGATATGGCCCGAGTAAAACAGACTCAAGCACGCACTCCATCTCCATCATCTTCTTCCACCAGTGAAACACCATCACCACCTCCAACTTTAACAAAAAGAGTACCCATCCCAACTCACAAAATACTTGCAAAGGATAAAGGAAAAGCTCCTGCCCCAATCCAGGAAAAGTCGAAGAAACGCAAAGAGCCCCCTACTGAAAAGCTCATGGCTGATGCCATGAAAGTAATTACTCAGAAAAGGAAGAAGAAGCCTACTTCTTCTCCACCTCCTAAGAAGGTCTCTGCACCTAAGGAAAAGGAGGTACAACCATCTTTGTCTACAGACTTCGCAAAAAGGAAAATTCATGAAGCTAGAACCATGGATTTTGAATATTTTGATGTTGTGGAATTTACTTTTCAGAACCACCTCAGGTTTCATGGATTGGAAAGTTTTCTGTCTTCTACACTCGACAGCTATCCAAGGCTGATCAGGGAGTTTTATTCTACATTCAAGATGACTGAAGAAGGTTTTACTGCTTCAGTTAAGGGAAAAAGAATTACAATGACTTTTGATGATTTCTCAACTTTATCTGGATTGCCTTTCTACGGCAAATCTATTGATGGCAGCACAGAAGCCGACACTGCCGATGAAGGTTGGGAAGAAACACTTGATAGGCATACCGCAGTTAAAGACCTGATGGTCGATGGGTTTGTTGAATCGATTTCACTGCCCATTGGTCAGATGAAGGTTCAACAGAGGATGTTGATGTATGCTTTGACGCGTATGCTGGTTCCACGATCGGGAAATCACGCAGTAGTCCAGAAGTTGGACATCATACTGTTGTGGGGCTTATCCAAAGAGTTAAGGATGAGCTGGTGTTGGATTGTGCTAAGGCACATGTTGGAAGCATCTCAAAGCAAGCTGATGCTGCCTTATCCACAGTTGATAACTAAAATTCTCAAACACTTCAAGGTCTCATTTGGAAATGAGGAATCTGCTAAAACGACATTGGTGTTTGGTGAATCGATAGTGAATCAGATGCAACTGAAGCGATTACATGGTAAATGGATAAGACCTCAAGCAGCTGCTGACCCTGTCCAGCCCCAACCTCAACCTCAGTCTCAGCCTCCACCAGTTACTGAATCTGCTACTCCTGATTTTGTGAACAGAATTTTGGAATTCATTGAAGCTCAGATGGCACACAATGCCAAAGTGTTGGAATTTCAGTCCAGAGTAGAAGCAAGTTTAAGGACTATGCAAGCCTCCTTGAACTCAGTTGTTCAAAATGTGGATGAGATTCAGACACACCTCGGCATCAAACTGTCATTTGAAGACGTCGCAGAGATTGGTCGACAAGCTACGGATGAACCTAACCCAAACCCCCTAGTTAACCCTGAGACTCACGGTGAGGAGACACCTGCTGAGGTTAATACAGCGGTCTCAACCTCTCCCTTAGATGATAGTGAGGACCAGCCCACACTAGGTGTTTAGGATCCTTAGGTTTGATACTGTTTTGCTCTGACTTGTTATAATTCTGTGATGTATGATGATTTTTTATAAATGTTATATCATTTGGCTTAATCATCTAAGTTGCTCATTAATTGCATTGATTGATTTTGCCTTTATACATATAAACTTCATTGTTTTTGATGCACTGTGTTATATGTTTCAAACCCAATGCATATGTTCTTTAACATAGGGGGAGAAATTGTTTCTACCTTTTTGACTTAAATGACAAAGGGGGAGAAATATTATAACTTGACAGTTGCATTGTTGATGTTTGTCTGCATGTTGTTATTACTTTGATACTTATGATATAGTTTGCTCTGTTACTTAATAACAAGTAATAATGTTGTTTATAATACACTTATGCTTGTTGTTTTGAAATGCTCAAGTTACAATTGTATGAATTGTCAATTATGCCAAAAAGGGGGAGATTGTTGGATTTTGATCCTTTGATTCCTAATTTTGACATAATTAATAATTCAACAATGTTCATACAATACATGATAAATCTAATATTTGAATTGAGCAAGATTTCAGGAACAACAATCAAATCCTACACACTTGGAACAGGTTGCTTGAAACACAAGAAATCAACAAAAGTTGATTTTTGATTGAAGCAAATCGATTGGGAAATCGATTTCATAACAAAGGTGTAAGGAAACACAACTGTTTGTGTTGGTATAATCGATTGGGCAATCGACTGACTGAATTAGAAATTGAAAATGCACAAGTCAGTGGCACCCCAGTTTTGAGGGTAATCGATTGACAAATCGATTATACAATTCACAAAGTAAACCTGATTGAAATAAATCGATTGGGAAATCGATTGGATAAGTCACAGTGGAAACCCAGTTTTAAGGGTAATCGATTGGCAAATCGATTACTTAAAAATCACTTGCAAAATAACTTTTCCTGTGACATACAAATCGATTGGACAATCTATGTTGTAATATTTCAATCAAGTTAAATTTGGTCGAAATCGATTGGGAAATCGATTGAACCAAATCCCAGGTAAGAACGTTTTCAGACAAATACATACAAATCGATTGGCACGTCGATTAGTATCAAAATAGCTGAGTCACTGACTTAAACTCAATCGATTGGCAAATCGATTGACAAAACCTTTTGAAAACCCAGTGAACTCTGAGCGTGTGACCAAATCGATTTTAAGTATTTGTTAATCGATTATGAAGATTTGATAAATCGATTATGGAATCGATTGATATGTGTTTCAGTTTGAACATAACATCTGCAATCGATTACGAAATCGATTCATATCAGTCTTAACATAATCACTGAGAAATGTTGTTTAAAGAATCGATTGGTAAATCGATTGGGTTATATAGTTTCAAGATTCAAGAAAAACAAGACACACGATAATCGATTGGCAAATCGATTAGACTGGTTTATCACTTTACGAAATCGATTGGTAAATCGATTGATTAATGTGTTTTTCAGAAACTATATAAACTGTCTTCAATCTGTCTTTCAATAACATGAATGATAATAACAATGATATCAATCTGAAATATACATTGAATATTCTTGATACACAATAACACTTGGTTAATACATTGAGATTACTTTTTCAGATCAAATAGAAAAAGAGGATTATCAACAATCAAAAAGATAGCTGGAAAAGTGATCTTGAAAGACAAGGATTCTCATAAACAAATCTTTGATATCCAGAATTGTGAGAAGCCATTTTGACCAAGATTGAAGACTACTTTTTGTTCTTTCTGTATTCTGTTTGTAATAATTCTTTGAAACAAAAACAAAGCGAGAAAATCCAGCTAGAAACTGGTGACTACTTTCTTGGGTGAGAGTGCTCAACAAGAAAGAGTTGTACTTTGATTCTGTGATAGGTTGCTGAGTATCTACAAGGATCAGAGGGTGATCAATAGGAAAGAGATCATTAAGATAGATAGGTTTCGGGGAGGAAACTGGACAATCTGTAATTGATTCTTTCTATTGGAGAAGAAAATCTGAAATCCGTTTGGATTTGCAGGACTGGATGTAGGTTGTCAAGTGGACAACTGAACCAGTATAAATCCTTGGTGCAATCTTCTCTAACCCTTATCTCCTTTGATTTACTATCTTGATATATCTGTATATGTGATTAAAATTAGATGCATGTTAAACATATTCTGTAATAAGTAATATTGTTTAATCTGATAATTTGACTTGTATGCATCTTGATTAATCTCATATCAATCTAATAAAACTTGCTAATCTTGTATGCCACAATTTAATTTCCGCTGTGTGTATGAAATTGATTTAATTTCATAAAGAACTGATACATTCTGATATATTCCGCTTATTACGAGGTCATATATACCAACAAAGATTGGTTAAAAACCCTAATTGCACAAGAATTTGTTGTTATATATGACCTCGTAATAAGCGGAATATATCAGAATGTATCAGTTCTTTATGAAATTAAATCAATTTCATACACACAGCGGAAATTAAATTGTGGCATACAAGATTAGCAAGTTTTATTAGATTGATATGAGATTAATCAAGATGCATACAAGTCAAATTATCAGATTAAACAATATTACTTATTACAGAATATGTTTAACATGCATCTAATTTTAATCACATATACAGATATATCAAGATAGTATATAGTAAATCAAAGGAGTTAAGGGTTAGAGAAGATTGCACCAAGGATTTATACTGGTTCAGTTGTCCACTTGACAACCTACATCCAGTCCTGCAAATCCAAACGGATTTCAGATTTTCTTCTCCAATAGAAAGAATCAATTACAGATTGTCCAGTTTCCTCCCCGAAACCTATCTATCTTAATGATCTCTTTCCTATTGATCACCCTCTGATCCTTGTAGATACTCAGCAATCTAACACAGAATCAAAGTACGACTCTTTCTTGTTGAACACTCTTCACCCAAGAAAGTAGTCACCAGTTTCTAGCTGGCTTTTCTCGCTTTCGTTTTTGTTTAAAAGAATTATTACAAACAGAATACAGGAAGAACAAAAAGTAGTCTTCAATCTTGGTCAATGTGGCTTCTCACAATTCTAGATATTCAAAGATTTGTTTATGAGAACTCTTGTCTTTCAAGATCACTTTTCCAGCTATCTAATTGATTGTTGATAATCTTCTTTTTCTTTTTGATCTGAAAAAGTAATCTCAGTGTATTAACTAAGTGTTATTGTATATCAAGAATATTCAAAGTATATTTCAGATTGATATCATTGTTATTATTGAAAGAATGATTGAAGACAGTTTATATAGTTTTTGAAAAACATATTAATCAATCGATTTACCAATCGATTTCGTAAAGTGATAAACCAGTCTAATCGATTTGCCAATCGATTATCGTGTGTCTTGTTTTTCTTGAATCTTGAAACTTAAATAACCCAATCAATTTACCATCG
>NC_021167.2:16805918-16806770 GCF_000331145.2 Cicer arietinum | reverse complement strand
TTGTCGACTTGAGCAATAATATAATCTAAGAAATGAAATTTAAGTTGCGAAATCACAAACAGAAATTTTAAGATTAAGTGCAAGTCAGTACGACTGTTTCATCATAATACACATTTAGTGAAAGGAAAAAAAAAACATGAACAAAAGAAAGTCAACATACACTGACATTAAACAAAGAAAACGAAGAAAAATGGAAAGAAACAGGACAAACATCAGAAAGAAAAAAAAAAGAAAGAAAACTTCTCTAAATTTAGTAGTTCAAGGACTCTCGTTTAGATCGTCCGCTTCTGTTCCGCTATGGTCGCCAGTATACTGGTGAGGTGCGAAAATATCAGCATAAAACATGCCTCCTGGTGTCTGTTGAGAAGAAGCGAAGGCTCAATATAGATTGGTCATCCCCAGTTCTATTCTAGCTTGTCCCCTCTCGCTGATCAATCATCAATCGTTCCATCATAGTTTCCAGTCTGCCACATCTTTCCTCGGTGGATGGCTGTGATGGATGTGTAGGGTGGTGATGTGGTTCAGTATTTTCTTCTGCTGGTGGGGCACCAAGATCCTCTCCCGGAGTATTTTTCCTCGGAGTATTTTTCTATCCACTTAGCAGTGATTGGTGTAGCAAGTTTCACCATTTCTTCACCCTGTTTAGATAACACTCTCACATGTTCACATAGTTTGCTTATCAGAGAAGCATGATGGAAGTAGCCTGTCGGAGGGTCAAGAGTTGATGTCCCCCAAAGATCATCAGCTAGTAGTGCACCCACGTTGATTCTGTCGCCTTTCATGATGGCAGTTAGTAGGTATGCTCTGTGAAGTGTTATATCTGACACATTGGAACATGGTAGTAGCGTGTGA
>NC_021167.2:16802001-16804988 GCF_000331145.2 Cicer arietinum | reverse complement strand
AATGAAAAAGTGGACACTGACCTTTGATGATGATGGAGGAGGGTTTGGAGAGTGATAATGAAGAACGGGAGTGTTGAATGAGAAGATAGGGGTTTTGAAGGACTTATAGCCGTGCAAAGCGCTTGGGCGCGCTTGGGCGCGTATTGACAGTGACGAATGCTGGGAAAAAGCGAATGGCTTGCGCTTGGGCGCCCTCGGGCGCGCGTTGGCAGTAGAGAATCCTGAAAAACGGGTTTGGCGTGCGATTGGGCGCGCTTGGGCGAGCGTTGACAGTAGAAAATCCTGAAAAATGCGCTTGGCTTGCGCTTGGGCGCGCGTTGACAGTAGTAAATCCTGAAAAACGCGCTTGGCTTGCGCTTGGGCGCGCCTTGTGTCACTTGGAGCCGTACGATCGCTTCTCAATGCATCTTTTTGATTCCTTGCTCATACCAAACATCAAAACTAAGAGAACTAGCAATTAGAGACTAAAATTGGAACTAAATGGAGTAAAATAAATCTGAAATGCAATAAATAAATACGGTGCAAAGGATATAAAATTGGGTTGCCTCCCAATAAGCGCTCGTTTAGTGTCTTGAGCTTGACGTCTCAACTACTGTCAAGGTGGCATATATGACAGGAAGAACACATCATCCTTCTCACCAAGAGATACATATTTCAAGTGAGGTGGCAAATGCTTGAGTGCAGCCGATGGCGTATCTTTCTTTTTCTCTACATATTCATCTTCATTCATTTTCAACCCCTCCCATGTAGTGGGGAAACGGGGGGAGTAAGATGGTGATGCTTCTAACATGGCTCTTGAGTTTAATAGAAGAACCAGCTCTCCCTCTTGGAATTCCTTGAATTTAATTTTGTTGTCATGCCATTTCTTGGTTTTTTCTTAATATATTTTAGTGTTCTCATATGCGAAATTCTGGAACTCCTCTAACTCGTGGAGCTGCAGAATTCTTGATTCGCCTCCCTTAACCAAGTCAAAATTCAAGTATTTCGTCGCCCAAAATGCTCGATGTTCTAGTTCGAGCGGCAAATGGTAGGCTTTACCATACACGATTTGATACGGTGACATACCAATGGAGGTTTTAAAAGTTGTTCGGTATGCCCAAAGTGCATCATCAAGTTTCGTTGACCAATCTTTTCGTGAAGCATTCACTGTTTTTTCAAGAATTTGCTTGAGCTGCCTGTTGGATACTTTAACTTGCCCACTGGTTTGTTTTGAATCATTAGTTTGAGTAGCAACTGCTTCAACCCATTTGGAGACATAATCTACCGCCACCAAAATATAGACTTTTTTATGTGAGGATTGGAATGGACCCATGAAGTCAATACCCCATACGTCGAACACTTCTACTTCTAACATAGGATTTTGCAGCATCTCATCCCGTTTTGAAATATCACCGGTGCGCTGGCATCGATCACACTTCTTCACGTAGTTGAATGCATCTTTGAACAATGAAGGCCAAAATAATCCCGATTGGAGAACTCTTGCTGCAGTCCGATCACCACTGAAATGACCCCCATAATCAGAGTCGTGGCAGTGCCACATTACCTTTTCTTGCTCCTCCTCAGGCACACACCTTCGCAACAAACCATTTACTCCTCTTTTGTACAGGAAGGGTTCATCCCATACATAGAATTTAGCATCATGGATGAATTTCTTTCGTTGTTGGTACATGAAATCAGATGGAATTGTCTCACCTACCTTAAAATTAGCAAAGTCAGCGAACCAATGTGCCATGACCATAGCAAAGATGTGCTCATTGGCAAATTGGTCTCGAATTGGTCTAATGTCCTCATCCTCCTCGACATTCTCCAATCGAGATAGGTGGTCTGCTACCGTATTCTCTGATCCCTTCTTATCTCGGATCTCAATGTCGAATTCTTATAGTAATAGAATCCATCTAAGTAATCTTGGTTTCGATTCCTGCTTAGTAAATAAATATCTCAAGGCAGCATGATCAGTATACACAATAACTTTCGATCCTAGTAAATAAGATCGAAATTTATCAAAAGCAAAAACTACAACTAATAATTCTTTTTCAGTTGTGGCATAATTGTGTTGGGCCTGATTTAAAACATGGCTAGCATAGTAAATTACATGCAACATTTTATCTTTTCTTTGTCCCAGGACTGCCCCAATAGCACTGTCACTTGCATTACACATGATTTCAAAAGGTAGTGACCAGTCAGGTGTAGTGATAATGGGCGCATTTATCAACTTATTTTTAAACTGTTAAAAGCATGCAAACAGTCCTCATTGAATTTGAAGGGCGTGTCCTTCACAAGTAAATTTGTGAGTGGTTTTGCAATTTTTGAAAAATCTTTTATAAATCTTCTATAAAATCCAGCATGGCCTAAAAAGCATCTAATGCCTTTTTCGTTGGTAGGAGGGGGAAGTTTTTCAATAACTTCAACTTTGGCCTTGTCTACCTCAATCCCCTTGTGGGAGATTCGGTGGCCTAATACAATTCCCTCTCGTACCATAAAATGACATTTTTCCCAATTTAGGACCAAGTTGGATTTTTCACACCTTTCTAATACAAGAGACAAATTACTCAAACAATTATCAAAAGATGAACCAAAGACAGAAAAGTCGTCCATAAATACTTCGATATGTTTTTCAATCATATCGGAGAATATGGACATCATGCACCTTTGAAATATGGCAGGTGCATTGCACATCCCAAACGGCATTCGTCGATATGCAAACACCCCATACGGACATGTGAATGCAGTTTTCTCTTGATCCTCGGGTGCTACAACTATCTGATTGTATCCCGAATAGCCATCTAGGAAGTAGTAATATTCATGTCCGGCTAGCTGCTCCAACATTTGATCAATGAAAGGGAGTGGGAAATGATCCTTCCTCGTAGCGCTGTTCAACCTTCTATAGTCAATACACACTCTCCATCCTGTAACCGTTCGTGTAGGAATTAGCTCATTCTTTTCATTTGTGATGACGGTCGTTCCACCCTTTTTTGGTACAACTTGGA
>NC_021167.2:16799494-16801654 GCF_000331145.2 Cicer arietinum | reverse complement strand
ATCTTTCTTTTTCTCTACATATTCATCTTCATTCCCCTTCATTGTAGTGGGGAAACGAGGGAAGTAAAATGGTGATGCTTCCAACATGGCCAAAACCTCTTTCATCTTTGGATCTTCACTTTCTTTAACAACATCTTGGGGTAGGCATAACTCTCTTTCTAACGGCAAACTGGGTGTTTGATGCTCTATTTCTTCATTGACTATCTCAACTAAGATTTCGATTCGATTGCACCCTTCTCTTTCTTTTGAGTGTTCCATGGCTTTCAGAATGTTAAAAGTGACGGTTTCCTCATTTACTTTTAAGGTTAAGGTGCCATCTGCTACATCAATCATAGCTCGCCCTGTTGCTAAGAATGGTCTCCCCAAAATCAAAGGAATATCATTGTCTTCCTCCATGTCTAGTACCACGAAATCCACTGGAAAAATAAACTTGTCCACTTTAACCAACACATCTTCCACCACTCCATAGGGGTGTTTCATTGAGCGATCTGCAAATTGTAGCATAAGATGTGTGTCTTTGACTTTTCCAATGCCCAATTTTTTGTATATGGAAAGGGGCATAAGACTCACACTAGCCCCAAGATCACACAACGCCTTCCCAAAAGTTCTATTTCCAATAGCGCACGAGATTGAGAAGCTTCCAGGATCCTTGAGCTTCGGCGGCAGTTTTCTCTGTAGGATAGCACTACATTCTTCCGTAAGCATCACTGTTTCACCGCCGATTTTTCTTTTTTTTTTTTATAGGATCTCCTTCATGAACTTGGCGTATGTTGGCATCTGTTCTAGTGCCTCTGCAAAAGGAATGTTAATCTGTAATTTTTTAAAAACATCAAGGAACTTACCGAATTGTTTTTATGTTTCTTCCTTTTTTAACCTTTGAGGAAACGGAAGTCGAATTTTTGGTTTTGGCAATGGTTCCCTTTTTTGTACCACAGGTTCTTCCTCCTTTTCAAGAGTGGTGTGCTCCTCCACTAGGTCGGTGTGACTATTTCCTCTGAGTGGGTTGTGCTTGAAGTACTTACACTTTGATTGGCTTTAGGCGGTACTTGTTCCCTTACCTTGCCACTCCTTGTTGTCACGATATTGACACTATTTCGCGGATTCGGAACCGTGTCACTAGGCAAATTTCCAGTCGTTCTTTGTGCCATTTGTTGAGAAAGTTGACCCACTTGAGTTTCCAGATTCTTTATGGATGCAGAGTGATTTTTCTAGATGACTATTGACTTTTCAATGAAAGAATTTGTGGTTGTCACTAATTTCTCCATAGCACTCTCCCAAGCAGCCTTTCTAGGTGGAAATTGGTTCGTTTGAGCTCCTTGTTGACCCTGAGAACCACCTTGCTGATCTCTCTAGGAAAAATTTGGATGATTTCTCCAACCAGGATTGTACGTATTAGAGTAGGGGTTATTCTTCCTCCCATTATTACCAACAAGATTCACCTGTTCTAGTTCTTCTAACTCATTGTCATCCCGTGCTTCAGAGGCTCCAGTTTTATGTGCTCCTCCACAAAGATTACAGCTAGTCTGCCTTAGTAATTTGACAGGGGCTACCGAGGGTTGTATATTTAGAGCTGTTATTCCTTTCTTTATCTCAGTGGCAATAACATCTTCTATTTGTTTTGAGAATGACCTACCTGGGGCCAATCCATCCATAACATTCAACTCCAATACACCACTTGTTGATCCACCACCTCTGTCATACAACATCATTTGTTCATTTGATGCCATGATCTCAATAATCTTTCGTGCTTCTGTTGCAGTCTTGTAATTCAAAGAACCACCTGTTGTGGCATCCAACATAATTCTAGTGCTCGATCTCAAACCATTGCAGAGTATTTGTATTTGGGCAGTGTCGTCATAAGCATGATTAGGACATCCTGCAAGTAAGTTTTTGAATCTCCTGTAAGTGTCACGGAGAGATTCTCCCTCCTTCTGTTTGTAACTGGAAATCTCTTGCCTTTTTCTAACATAGCTGGGGGAGGGAAAGTACTGTTCCAAGAACTTATCTTCAAGATCATCGCATGTGGTGATGCTGTCAACAGGAAGGGAATTAAGCCACTCTTTAGCATCTTCTATTAATGAAAATGAGAACAATTTCATTCTCTTGCCTTCCTCAGACAAACCATCCACATTCACTGTTTCACATAATTCAAAGAAATTT
>NC_021167.2:16790514-16798652 GCF_000331145.2 Cicer arietinum | reverse complement strand
AAGCAATAAAAAGCATTTAACACAGAGATGGGAAAAATAATTCAATAAACTCATTCATATAACTAGAAATCAAATCATAAAAATAAGAATTTCATCTTGTTACACTCATCCCTAACAAATAGGGTTTAGTTACTCATGACATAAATAAAAGAGATAAAGATTAGAGAAGAATTACAAGAAGGATTCATGAATGATTCTTGATAAAACTGCTCCAATGATGTTAGAAACAGCCGTCTTTGAGTTTCTATGTTAGTACACAAGTCTCCCAACTTCCCAATTGTGAAAAAGATCCCTAAAACAGTAAAAATTTGTGTCTTTATGGTTGCTGGTGCGGGTCGCGCGCCCCAGGCGCAGAAAACGCGCTCCAGCGCGTTTGGGCAGTAGCAGATGCTGGAAAAAGCGCTTCAGGCGCGCTTGGGCGCGCTCCAAGCGCTCAGCATCTGTTGTCCGGCGTATATTGCATTTGTCTCCTCTTTCGAGTCTGAATGTGGTTTTGGTGTCTTCATGAAAGTTGTAGCTATGGATCTTAGGTTTCTTTCGCACTTGGTTTGACTCCAATTGAACATATACAACTCTAGATATGGCTGAAATACTCTACATATGTCATGTTGATTTCTCACAAAAATTCAGCACTGCATTAAAACAAAACGCAATGTAAAATTACGACAAATTCCTACTTAATCAACGAAATAAAAACACAAAACATTTTATCAACTCAAAGAACAAAAATCAACAAAATATATCAAATAAATTCTTAATTTAACTAATGATTGAGGATAAATAAGACTAAAATAGTGGGAAAATATGCATATGATGAAGAGTCATCATAACTCCAATCAGGACGATGATGGAAAGAGAAGACTTTGAAATTGAGTTCCTCGAAGAAAACAGAGAATACGAAGAACAACTTCCAAATATACTATAGTGAGAGAGACAACAAACTGACTAACAACATGGATAACATAACTAATATCATGTCTTGTAATCGCAAGATGCTAGTCAAAGTATGGTACAAAGTGGGATCTGGTAAAGGAACACCATTTGAGGGAGCATATTTCACATTTAAAGTATTAGAAAGAAGAGTCTATTCAAGAATGTTGACAACTTACTTGGATTGAAAACGAAGGTAGCATCTTGGAGAGTAGATGTTGAAACCAAGTTGGTTTTATACTTAGAGTTTTGATGTTAACAAAAGTATTTTATGAGAACAATATATTTGACTTCGCAGAGTATAAAAGAAGATTCGTGTTTTTTGAAGATAATCTAAAATAAGAATTGTTCATATTTATAATTGAAGAAAATCTTGAACCAAGTTGAAAAGAAGATATGGTCAAGATTTGAAGAAGATATGAACAACATCTTATCAACAATAAGATAAGAATTGTTTACAAGAAGATTTGATCAAGATTTATCTACAAAAAGATATGAATTATTTATAAAAAAAAATATGAATTATCAAACATTTGATTAATTTTGCATTTTGAAACTTTATTAAATATCTTCGCATAAGAAAATTTAATAGAAATACAAAAATATGAGCCTTTAAGTTTAGAGTTTGCGACATGATTCTGGTTTAGAACGTCAGTTAACCATTCAGGCGAGATGTAAATCAGTCACATATGTTACATATGAAGTAACATGATATTTCACTAACAATAGGAGTTTGAATTATGACTTTTTAAAATTTAAATCAATTTTTATCTCAAACAAATATTTCGATTAAGATAAGTTGTTAAATATAATATTGTTGTATGATTTGTAAATATTTAAAATATTAATATGAGAGAGTGAATTGCACATAAAATTTATATCGATTCTCATTTAACTTTGAGCTATGTCCAACCCTCATATTTTGTGAGATATTTTAATATCCCAGTGAGTAATGATCTCAACACTTACAGTCGTTATCTTAAATCACTATTGGATGTTTTTTACTTGTATCATCAAAGTCCCAATAGACTTACAATCTTAGTCTCACAACTTTACCCATTAATTCTTCTGGCTCAATCTCAAAGAAAATATTGAGAGCTTTTATATGTAATAACGCAGTGTTTAAGATATTTGCTTATAAGGTATCAAAATGTTAGTTTGAGAATCAAATAAAAAGTATCATCAAACTCAAAAAATATTGATCTATGAATTTGAATAGAACAATAGAAGTTTGTATGGTAAAAAAAAAGAGTTTCGATGACTTGTATAAAATAAAAAGATATTATATTTCTTTTCTTAAACTCTTGTTCTTCAAGTATTGTAAACACATCATTGTTTAGATGGAGAAACTCCATTAAATGTCTTATAAAAATATAATTGTTTTGCATACAAATCTAGACAGCATGCTACCTTGGTTCATAACTTTTTCACTTTAGTGTAAATGTAAACCATAAGGTCTTCTACTTCAGGGGAACTTTCTCCGTTTTGAAGATGAAGGAAAAATTTAAGCTTCAAGTAATGTCACATAAAAACCACTATGAAAATTGCTTTGGAAGTTGAAAAATGTGTTAACCAACATTTGTACTTTTACAAGTAAACTATTTTAGTGAGAATTTTTTTGGGAATGTTTGAATTATTCTTTGAAACTTGGACATTCTTTTATTTGACATTTCACTATTGTTTCATTTTCATCAGTCTAGATAAAATCATAAATAGTACTGACAATCGACGTATAATCTACGAGAATGTTCTTCATCATACTCATCTTTAAATGACTTCTTTAACACAAGGAATTTTGAAATAACTTAAGTAAAATGCTAGATTTTGACTTTTTACTTTTACATGAGTTGTTTAGTTACCTTCATCGTGCGAGAATGTTCTTTAACTATCGAAGAACGTTTTGACGTTTATTATCTTTAAAGGCTTTTTTTTAAGCTAATACAACCTCAACCTATCTATAATTTTTTAAAAACACTTAAGACCACATGTTGCATAACAATAAGTTCCAAATCTAATTAAAACTATAATTATGATGTTTATTATCATTGAAATTTTGCCTTAATAATCTCTCATATGATTTTGAAAACATTCAAATTCCTAAAGACGTGTCTCTTAAAAAATTGTTCTATAGTTTCAAATAAATTCCTCGAGTTTGGTATGATATATTGAATAAATTCCTTATAGGAAAAACTCTAAAAGGAAAAGAATAATAATAGACAGATTTTAAAATATACTAGATCATACCCTTTTAAATGTGATTACACAAGACATTGATGTACTATCTTAAAAAGACTAAAAGCGATAGACTCTTCAACCAATGTTTTAAAACAACTAAAACTTTCTCTTTAGACTACTAATAGCAATCTACATTTGAGGAAAATGTGAGGGATTGAGAAATAAATCCACAATATGATTAAAGATCTATCAAGAAAGAAACACACTTATTCACAACATCACCAAAAATATTTTTCAATAGTACAAAATATTTCAAAAGAAGAAGAAAAATCAAAGAGTAACAAAGCTGAAACATCGTATTCTTTCAATTGAAAGTTATCTCTTTATAAGTTATCGTATGCAAATGGTTATATGTTGCCTATGCAGTTGTATGTCCATTGTAACTTTGCTTTGTAGTGATATTCTCTTCAAAGTGTTTGATTATACCAAACCAGAAGTTAATCACTTAACAAAAGCAGTATATTCTAGAGATTATTGATTAATTAACTACTTTAATGAAAACAAAATTTGAGTTGAAAAGACTAAATGTAACTATCAGAGGTGTCAATATTTTTTTTCTCTACTCTCTTTTATTTTAACCTTGCAATCTCATTTCTTTTAAAAGGTTTATCTAATAGCTCATAAAAGTTCATTGTTTTTAAAAAGGACAAATATTCTATTAAAAAAGAAAAGTATTTCAAAAGCACAAGACTTAACAACATATTTGTAAGTGCACAAAAATGATGGAGAGGAATTATTAACAATGTCTTCTCTTAGGGTTGGACTTTACGTTGACTATACAAATCTTAAAATGCACACAACTCTAAATATCTTGACTATATAGAACTTTACGTTGACTATATGTTTATATATACCAATAGTTAAGTCTAAATATTAAAAGTTTTCTTTCTAAATTTATGATAATATTATAATATTTCATACTTTATTATTCTTCTATTTGTATTATTTTTTTTTTCTTTAGACGGAATAGAAAATACCACTAAAATTCTCTCACGCATCTGTGAGGTACCGAGTTCCAACTCAAAATATGATATGCAATCTAATAATATCGGTATTTGTCAATTAAATTAATATTTAAAGATTATTAATTTATAATTTTATTACTTCTCACAATACTAAGATTTGTGTTCAATTTTTTCTCAATAATTTTTTATACACCATCATTTGAAGTATTTGTATTAATTTATCTTATTTACTTATTTATTTCACACAATACCAAACATTAATTTGCCTCTTTGTTTCTATTTTTTCTTTAGTTCAATTTCAAGATATTATTTGTCTAGTTTTTTTTCTATTTTTTCTTTAACAATGTATTTTTTTATTTGCCTCTTCACCTTTTCTGGTTTTCAATTTTCATTCACTATTATTCCCTTTTTTACATATAATAGCTACATATATACACAAACATATTGAATTATGTTTTTTGAATTGTCTATATTTTCGATGTTTACATTTCAACACACATTTCTTCATTTACAATGCTCTCAGAAAACCTTCTGAAAAAAGATCTATGGATACACATATAACTTTTTTAATCATCCTTCTTAATTCTAGAACATATTTTTGTTGCTTGGAAGTCACTCCAAGAGATCCTTCACAACTTAAATTTGAATCACTTTCTCGACAACGTTATGAGACATTTAAATACCGTTTGCAATTGATTTTTTTTCCGTTTCCACCCGTTATAACATTTCCAAAGTAAATAGAAAAAAAAAGGGCAAATAAGAATAGAAGAAAATCACTTCTTTTTTCTATATTGTTTTCTCCTCTAATTTTCATGTGTTTCATGTTTTCTTTTTTTATTATACTTCTCTATATTATTTTTATCATGACACTTTTGTGACACAAATTCAGAGTTTTAAAAGATTATTATTTCTCCTTTATTTGTACTAACATTATTTATATGTTTTTCATTTTTATTTGAGTTGTTAATAGTGTTTAACATTACACTTTCGTTTTTTTTTTTAGGATGGGGAAGTTTTCCTTTTTTTTTTTTTTAATTCATATTGAGAGAAATAGATTTTTGGTTGAAGTTGCCATGTAATTGTTAATGTATGGTAGTAGTTCAATTTCATGGGTATATTTCAGCAGTAATAATACAATAGTGTTTGCCTTTCTCCATCAAAAGTTGATATTTATTGCTTTATGGGTATATTGCTTTATTCGATGACTTAAATTTATTTTGAAACAGTTTTTAAATCTCAAAAAACAATGATCAATAATTGAAAATAAATAAATATTAATAATTTCCTATTAATATATAACTATAGTGAACATAATTTACAAAAAACACTCATGGTGAAAACAAAAATTGTAGAATTTTTGCCTAAATAAAAATGTATAAAGTCGTTATTGATGTAGAAGCTATAATAAGAAAGATGAAAATAAACTCTAGACTAAAGCTTCTTTTAAATTGTATTTTAAAAATGTAATGCTCTCTTTGCTACGATGGATCCAAACGGAATATATAACTGCAACACATATTTAAAAAAATTATAAAAATTTAAGTAGAAATATATCTATAATTATGTAAGGTTAGTTCAATTGCTACTTAAATCTTTTAAATTTTTATTTTATTTAATCATTTAAGTAACACTATATTTGTACCATTAGTCTTTATCTAATTTTCAATAATAATTGGTGCAATTGAAAGTTTCTAACATTAAAAATTCTACTAAATACTATAACAATATATATCTTTCATATTAATCATTTAAAAAAACATTTATCAAATCTTATAAATGATTTCATATTTTAATTTTCTCTACAACTATTTAGATACAAGGAAAGTCTTAAAAATATGATAATGAATGTCTATCTACATATTTAATTTTATTAACTCATTCCACTTGAAAAACAGCTTAACAATTAATTTATTATAATATTTTAATTAAATTTTAAAATTTCATAATAATAATTCGAAAAAAACAACTTAAAAAAATATTATACATAAATCAATATAACTTAAAAATTAATGATGCAAATATAATATAAATTAAAACATCAAATTCAAAAGAAAAGAAAAAACTTCAACCACTAATCGAAAATTTAAAATCCAAAATGAAAATCCTAACCCTAAATCCTAAACTCTCGAGAATTTTCACTCTAGTAAGCCCTTTGTAAGCTTTTCAAATTTTCAAACCATTCTCTTCGCAATATCTTCAACATGGCTCTTCTTGTTCGAGGTAACCCAAAACACTACAAACCTTCTTCTTCTTTTTCAATCTATCGTACCTTTTTCTTACTATGAATACAAGAGTACCCTTTTGTTTATATTACCATATGGGTTTCTTAAATGGTTATTTAATTGAATATAAATTTCGTAGTTTGTGTTAATTATGATGTTTTTTTTTTTAAGTTTTATTTGTTAAATTCTAATGGGTTTACACTAATTTACTCAAAGGAATGATTTTTACTGGTTTTTATGAACAATGTATTGTTTGAAGAATCTTACTTCTATTGGTAGAGGTGACAGAGGAGGTAGAGGTGGTGGAATGAAGGGTTGAAGTAAGGTTGTTGTTGGAAAACAGACATGAAGGTATTTTCATTGCTAAGGAAAAATGAGATGTTCTTCTTACTAAGAATCTTGTTCCTGGTGAAGCTGTTTACAATGAAAAGTGGATTACTGTTCAGGTAATTTCTGTCACAATTGTTTTTAGTATTGTATTGTTTGAAGTTAATTATTACTTAATTCGTGTTTGTAAGTTAGAAGTATGGAGTTTAATGCTTTTTAAGTTTATTTTTTGTTTGTTATTTCACTGTTTTACTCTGCTTATGAGCATGATACTGTAATGTCAAAGCTTAAAAAATAATTTATCTATGTGAAATTGTTACAGTTTTTTATAAAAAGAAATTACTAGCCTATCTTCTCTATGTAATAAGTTTTTTTTTCCCAATAACATCTCTTTGATTGTTTTACAATGGCATGACAATTTGGTGCTATGTACATTATGCAGAACGAAGATGGTACAAAAGATGAGTATAGAATTTGGAACCCTTTCCGATCGAAGTTGGCATCTGCTGAACTGCAAATTTGTATGTTTTGAAATTTTTGTTCTGTCTAATCTGATTAGAATATGCTACTATGTTTATGTTGACCATAGTTGTGTTATATTTTCCAATGTTGCTCAACCAGATCAGGTGTGGCTTAACATGATGTTATATTATTTCACTGTTTATTTTTTCTGCTATGCTTCTTGGCAATTTGTTCAAGATCTTCTACATTGTTTTCATGTTTTAAATCCAATTTTGTATGATAATTTTCATTTCAAAGTATGTTTTGGTTACTATATCAGTGCATATGATGAGTTACTCGGATTCCCCTTCAAGACTTCTTGGATGATGTAGACCCGAGATACTGATGCGCATCGATCACTTTTGTACTTGTTTATTTAATTTCCTTATTTTGCAGTTCAACCATTTTTTCTTCAGATTTTTTGCTTGTTACTTTACACATTGGGTGTTTGTTAATTCTGGTTTTTGATATGTTTATTTTGATGTTTGTTTAATTTTTTTCTATGGAAAAATTAATCAATTTCATTTGCACGCAAGAATTTTAGCACTTAATGCTTCATGCTATCTCAAAGCAGGAGCACATTTTGTTATTTCTAACATGTTTTGATTAGGATCTTACAAACTTAAATTCTGCATTTACTGATTATAAAGCATAATCTAGGAAAGTTAAACTAAGACCAAAATCATTATTAATTTTGACCAAAATTGAAAACATAGTCTACAACTACCAAACCAACAAAAATTGAAAGAAATTAAAAGTAAGTGCCTTTTCTAAACTTTCTCTGCTTATGCATATAGAAACCTAACATTGAATAACATTGAAGCATTACCATATTGGCTATATCCACATATAAATACAAAAACAGAACATAGGATATATTTAATTAGGATGTGAAACAAATAGTGATACTATTTTAAAATATAACCTTTTATTCACTTTTATAACACACCAAGAACAC
>NC_021167.2:16672117-16790284 GCF_000331145.2 Cicer arietinum | reverse complement strand
CTCTTTCAAAAAATCAAATCATATGAAAACAAATAAATCAATTAACTAATTGAATAACACTTTTCATATATATCCAAAAAAACAAAAACACTATTACAAAAAATACAGTGTCACCCCAATACACTAATTAGTAATAAGCTATACACGTTCATTACATAATTTGATCAGAAAATGATGGTAGTCTTTGATAAAAGTTAGACAAAATAGACGGCATGTCATCACGAAATCTTGGGTGTCTCATGTAATAAAACCCACTCAAAAGCACAAACCCTTTAAACGACATTGCGTAAAACACTAACGACGCAACCAAACAAATCAACGCAAATATCCCAGTAGCACGTGGGTCCCTCCAACTAAACAAAGCTTCCAATCTCTCCCCATGTGCCGCCACATCACCAAGTAAAGTTTGTGCCCTCCCCGCAAGCAAGCGCAGCCTATCGTACCTTATCCTAACCACCTCATTAGCTCTCGTCGTTGGAAACCCATCATACTCTTCATCAATTTCGTCGAGGTTCACCATGTCCACATAAGAAATTTTTGGATCCATATCATGTGGGACCCTCGGCCTATTTCTAAACCTCAATAACAAAATCAAGAAAGAATACATGAAAATAGTTGGAAGAATCATGTAAGGGAAAAACACAATCGCTATAAGAAGTGCGTGAACTAAAACCGTTGTGGGTGGGTGTACCCACGTGCTAATCCTGTCCAACCAACAAAAAACTGCAGTGGCACGTGACAAAAAACCAATTAATCGAAACCAATTTGCTTTACTTCTCCTAATGCTCCACATGTGAGTATCGGAGTCAAGCATGAACTGAACCACTTCATGACCCAAAGGCAGTTCAGACCGAGCTAACCGAAACATTACTATCTTCATAGCGATTTGTCTTAAAACATCTTGTTGAGTTGGACCGAATGTACAAACATAATGCATTCTTGGTAGAATTGGACTTGTGTAGGCTTGCATTAAACTCAACCATGAAGAACATGAAAATCTCACTGCAATTTCTATCTCACCCATTCTCTTCGTGCCACCTGGCAGTACAACAATCAACGAGTAGGAATTAACGTAAACACGGTTGGTGTCAAGTGTAGACAACCAACCGCACACGAATTTTCCCCATTCTAACATCTTTATGACTATTATTACCATATCTTCCATTATCAAAGACTCCAATCGTTAACACCGTGCAAGCATCGTAAACTTCCCATGTGTATTGTTCATTCCATCTCGGGTTAAACTGGTCAACAATGGTTCGAGTTCGAACCCATTTAGGTCCGTACTTAGCAACCACAAAAGCATCAGTAGTGCCACGTGTACCATCTTTTGTTTTCACAGGAAGAAGATTTGTTGCGCCACGAATCCCAACTTCGAGTAAACCGATTGGTGGTTTTGTTAATTGCTTCCTTGAGGCGCATACATCACTAGTCACGTGAGCTGCTTCGTCTAACATATGATACCCATCTTCTAAACAAACACGAACATGTATTCTACCCGTGTAAGAAGAAGATGAATCGGTCTCATTTTTTTCTTTTGTGAAAAGGTTGAACCATCTTGACTTTACTTCTGTTCGATCGTCGAGTCGCCGTTCGATGGATGAGATGTGGATTTTTGTTTGACCTATTGATTTTGAGTTTGACGCGTCTTCCACTGTCATAATTAAAAACGGCTCAAATGGCTCAGAAGCTACAAATACGAGATCTTCGTTCCATGTTGGGTTAGCCGAACTAATAAAGGTACCTCTTTCAGTTCTAAAAATCTACGTGCCACAAAAAGTAAATAAAGATATATATCAATTAATAGAAGAAAAAAAATAACTAATTAATACATTGATTTTTGCAATATTTTAAATATTTTTTTAAATATACCATCATGAAAAATTGTGAAACAGTATATATAATCACTAATATTAAAAATCAAATACTTTAAAGAAGAATATAAAAGATTACTAAAAAAAAATAAGTGTAAAATTATCATTTAAACAGTAAATTCTTCTTAATTTTGTTAACATGATTTATTTATTTTTATTTTTTACAAAATAAACAATGAGGTAATATATACATAAAATAATTTGTCAAAAGACACAAACCAAAGTATACCATTGCGGAGCAAGAGGACTATCCGGTGGAACTCTCTTTGGTACTTCTTGTAAATCAAATGACACCTTCCGAGACACAACTCCTTTTTCTGTTCACCTTCTTTGTTCTTTTCTGACCAAACGGAAACTTTCAACAACGTTGAATTCAGTCCTTCTTTATCAAATGCGAAAACTTGATCCCAATCTTTTCCTTCTTTTTGGTTCTTTGTTTTCACACTTTGAGTTCCAATCACAAGCTTTGTAAAAACCGTTGAAAGATTTTCAGATTTCGATATCTTTGCCTTCACGACACGAACGTAGAAAAACGGCATTTGATCCACGAGATCGTATCGGCTTTGATCGTTTTTCGATGATCGAAACTCGTGATCCCTCACATTCAGATCAGCACTTTTTTGTAGAATTTCAAATTGGTTCTCCCTCAATTTCACCTTCTCTGTTCCAGCAATAGGTGGATTCTCGACCTCCGGCGCCGGTGCTGGAGTTTTCAGTTTTGGCTTTTGATTTTCTTTTTCTTTAGGTTTCTTTTTATTTTCTTTGACATCTTCATTTTTTTTCTCACCATCTTGACCAGTTTCCAGCAAGTTCTCTTCTTTGTTCTGATTACCAAGTGTTTCGGTAACCGGTAAAGCCACGTCAACGTAACAAACTTTGAGTCCAATTTTACCTCTAATCTGAGAGAAAACGATCCTCTTCTCCAACGGATAGTAAACAACAACTTCCTCACCGGACTTCACAATCGTGCTTCCACATATTTTAACTTTTCCTAAAAACATGTTTCTCTTTCCAGTTTTCTTATCATTAAAAAGATTGATATGAAGCGTCTCAGAAACCATGGATTCTTTATTAAACATTAAGAACTCGAGTTTCTCATTCCATTGAGGATTCAGATATTTTCGTTCTCTTTCTTTGACCATCAAAATCCACGACCGCGTAAACGCTTGCAGTTTCTTTGGGCATCATCAAGTTCACGTTAATCACTTCAACAACTACTTTTCTCAAAAAACCCTCCACCATTGATGAATGGTTGTTCTTGAGATTGAAGGTTTCTTTGTTTCAAAGAAAGAAAGAAAAAAACACAGCGCTGAGTTAGAATACGAGTTTGTGTTGAGAATGAATTCCTGAGATTGAAGGTTTCTTTGTTTCAAAGAAAGAAAGAAAAAAACACAACGCTGAGTTAGAATACGAGTTTGTGTTGAGAATGAATGAATCTTATGGGTGAGAGAGTGCGTTGAAGGGGATTTTATAGATACGTAGTTAACCGTTATATCACTTTTAATTTTTCTATTTATTATCTGTGTGATGTATTAGTGTTTGTATTTATTATCTGTGTGTATTATCCTTGTTTTTCCTTTTTATTATCTTTTTTATTAGAAATTTTGGATTATTTATTTTTATGTTAACAAATTCAAATATAATAAATGCACTGCACATTCATCTAAAAAATTGATTTTTATTTACTTTTATATAATTTAAATGTTTATAATTGTATTTTTTATCTTCTATTTTTACTAATTCACTAAATTGATTTCTCTGTTTTAAAGTTCGTTATTTTTAGCCACTCCTTCATATTTTCCAACTAAAAAATGAATAATTTTAAAAATTGAAATTAACAATTTTAGAGATTTTTATTACAATTTCATGAGTATTATTAATTCAACATTATTGTATCATATGTTATATTGTTAAAAAAATATCTCATCATAATGTGTTAGTTAAATAATTCAAAAAATGAATTAAAAGTGTTAAATTTTAAAATAGAATTATCAACTTCGTAAATTTAGTGAAAATGAGAAAACCAACACTACAATTAAATTTAATTTTAAAAAAATTTAATTTTGACAAAAAGTGGTATTTTAAAATTTTGTTACGGATTAATATTTTAATAGTAAATATTACACAGAGTTTCTGACAACATTCTTATTTACTATTATCTCTGTTTTTTTTAGTTAATTGTTGTTTTAAGGTATTTTATACATATTAAGTTAATCAACAAAGTTTTTTATTTTTATTATTATTTATTTATTTTATAATATCTTCTAAGAAAATCAAAAAAGAAATTCTGACCGGAAGTCGAAATATAGTTAATTTTGTTTTAATTTTAAAATAGAATGATCAGCTTCGCGAATTGATTGAAAATGAGAGAACCAACACTACAATTAAAATTAATTTATTAATTTTGAGAAAAAGTGATATTTTAAAAAAAAATTCTGATTAATATTTTGATAGTAAATATTACACATAATTTCTAACAACATTCTTATTTACTACTATTTCTGCTCTTTTTAGTTAATTGTCGTTTTAAGGTTTTTTTTTATACATATTAAGATAATCAACAAAGTTTGTTATTTTTTATATTGTTATATATTTATTTTTATAATATCTTCTAAGAAAATCAACAAATAAATTATGACCAGACGTTGAAATATAATGAATTTTGTTTTAATTTTAAATCAGAAATGACAATTAATTAAAAATAAAAAATTTCTCCAAATGTATCAATTAAAATAAATGGAGAGAGTATCTTATGCTTATTGTGAGTATGCACCAATTATATGGTACAAACTCAAGAGAAACATTTGTGTAGTCATAAAAAAATTTATACACATAATTTAGTCAAACACATAAATAAGAAAAGTGGAAGATAACAAAAATTAAATGTTTAATTTTAAATAATTAAACCATTTACATTTTTTAGAGGTATGCTCGATGTAGTGTGACTCTACAATTACTTTTTCAAATTCAAAGGCTGTTATTTTTTAGAGATCAATTTTTCGATTACTAAATGAAGAAAATCGGTCATTAGATTCAACAGGTAAATTGTTAGTCGCTAGTTGTTGCGACCAAATCAGCGACCGATTTTGTGACTGAATTTCGTGACCGACTTTTTAGACTGAATTAGTGAATTAAGTTTGAGACTGATTTATGAGCCATTTTAAATTAATTTGCTATGTCATTAGTTAATTGTCGTTTTAAGGTATCATTTTTATACATATTAAGATAATCAACAAAGTTTGTTATTTTTTATATTGTTATATATTTATTTTTATAATATCTTATAAGAAAATCAACAAAGAAATTATGAACAGACGTTGAAATATAATGAATTTTGTTTTAATTTTAAATCAAAAATGACAATTAATTAAAAACAAAAAATTTCTCCAAATGTATCAATTAAAATAAATTGAGAGAGTATCTTATGCTTATTGTGAGTATGTACCACTTATATGGTACAAATTCAAGAGAAACATTTGTGTAGGCATAAAAAAATTTATAGACATAATTTAGTCAAACACATAAATAAGAAAAGTGGAAGATAACAAAAATTAAATATTTAATTTTAAATAATTAAACGATTTACATTTTTTAGAGGTGTTGTAGATGTAGTGCGACTCTACAATTACTTTTTCAAATTCAAATGCTGCTATTTAATTCATAATTTTATTTTCTCTTGTTGTATTCTGAAACCCAAATGGTGAGTCCGGGTGTAATGATAAAATTTATGTCGTATAACTCTAGATCATCCTGAATGTTTTGTATGTGACACAAATTCAAAGCACCATCAAAATTAAATATATTTCTAATTGAATTTTTATTTAATAAGTGTCTTTTGAATATAGACAGATCCAAAAAAATTTGAATAGAAGAATTAACCTATATATAACAATTTGAAGAATTAAATATGTATATAATTTTATTTTCAATTTTGTTAGTCATATCTTATATTTTTTCAGTTACACACAAGTAAGTTAGTTACGGTAAATGAGTTCACGTAAAATTAAGTTCTCATATGTAATAAGTTAAAATCACTATTTAATTTTCAATATAATGTCTCGGTATAAATAACTAAACAATTATTTAATCACTCACATTTTAGTTTCACATATAATTTTGGATAATATTTATATAACAAATATTGAATTATTCAACATCCTTTTATCAAATGCGTCGAATGAATTTCTTAGACTTAAGAAACTATACAAAAAACGACTTGTTGCTTATGTATAACGATAATTCAACTCTTAAAATTATTGTTCAATCACTTGATACAATAATTAAACTTAAAAATAATATAAATTAATAATTTTCTATATTTTATTGTGTAAATTTATTTACGACATGTGAGTGACATTAATAATTAACCAAACTATTTATTATTATTATTATTATTATTATTATTATTATTATTATTATTATTATTATTATTATTATTATTATACATATATATATATATAGTATTTCAAAATAAATATGAAAAACAAGCTCTAACTCCATTAAACCCCACATAGGAGCATCCTTGCTTTTGAAGCACTTATTAGCATTTACCGATTGATATGATTATTGTCTTCATCACTTAATTAATTTAATAATGTAGACATAGATTCTCATGAAATTCAGTTCGTAAAGTATTTGTTGTCCTTTATCTTAATCAATTTTGTGTTTTCTTTGGGTGTGCATGTCGCCTGTGTCTATTGTCTATGGATAAAAACCCACTTACAGTACTAAAAGAAAACATTAAATAAATAATTTGAGAATTTTTATATAAATGAATTTGAATGTATTGATACATTAAATCTTTAAAATAATATTTAAATGATTTAAAAAAGAATTATTTCCTATCATATATATAGTATAATAACTAATTATTATTTATTAAAACTGTTAGTGAAATAAAATTTATTTTTTTTCTGATTTTTTTTACTAAACAAAATTTAAGAATTTTATTACTTATAATAGTAAATTCTTAATATATATTTTCCAATAAAATATAAAAATTTAGTATAATATTTATAAACAACAAAATAATTTTTTTCATAAAATAATTTTTTATAAAATATAAAATAAAAAAATAAGTATTTAATTTATAAAGATGAATATTTTTTTAAAAATAAATTATATACACCTTCAATACAAAGAATTCTTACGATGTTATTTAATTATAATATTTAAATTATTATATATATTTGACTTTAACCTTAATTACCTTTAAAATAATTTTCATGAACAGTTGTGATGTACCAATAAAAAAATTTACGATTATAAATGACAATTAAAATTATTTTAAAAAGTTTAATTTATGAATGCCCATAATAAGTTTATAAACAATTTATAAAATTCAATGGGATTATGTAAGGAGACAACCCTATTTGTACGGTGCGTGCCACTAGTATTTACGAACAATCATAATATTCCCTTCATTGAATATATATGTAATTTATTTTTTAGTTTTTTTATATATCGTATTCTTAATTTGTGATTAATTGTTAATATAAAATGAATTATAAATTATGTTTAATCTCTTACTTTAATTTTACAACATTTTTGTAATGTTTAGTAAAAAAAAATTTGGAATGATTTGTAAAAAAAATTGTAACGTTTAAGACCTGAAATATTTGAAATAGCATTATTACAAATAAGCATCAGAAAATAGAAATGTACATGCCACATGTGAAAACTGAACAGCCTGTAAAAGTTTTTATATCAATAGATCACTCAAATAGTCAGATGTACAAATGCTAACATAATCAACAAACTAAATAAACCATCAACAATTAAACTATCTGTTGTGTGTATAGAAAAGATGTGAGAATTGTAACATTTAGGACCTGAAATATTTGAAATAGCATTATTACAAATAAGCATCAGAAACTGAACAGCCTGTAAAAGTTTTTATATCAATAGATCACTCAAATAGTCAGATGTACAAATGCTGACATAATCAACAAACTAAATAAATCATCAACAATTAAACTATCCGTTGTGTGTATAGAAAAGACTTTTTGATGCCTTCCTATGAAGACACAATCATTTATGACCAAAACACTTGAATACAATGCAATGTTTCAACAACACATAATCCACTCATAGATTGCCAACTCCATCACATTTTCATTTACGTCGATTGTAACACCCCAATATTTTACAGCGCGAGTACATTTATTTATTTCAAAAAATAACATCTTAATAAAATAATTTATCGTAACACAAAACGACAAGAATTCTAACTTCAGATATATATATATATATCTAAACCAACTAAAATAGTTTTTGAGACAATAATTCAAAGGATACAAATAGAAAAATACATCGGAGCTATGAGACCTATCAGACATCACTCATACCCCTGAGGTATTCTCGGCAGCCACCTGCACAAAAGTACTGCTCCAAGAATGTTATCTTCCCCATGGTCACGTCAAAAAAATAAAACATAGACCCACCAAATAAAAGTCAACTGTCAATATAAGTTATAGATACAGTCGTCTCAACCCAAAATAAGTACAACCATCAAAAGGAAGACACGAAGTTCCTATACAACAAAAACTAATTTGATCATCCACTAGCACTACAATAACAAGGGTGACCTCCATACACTGCACAAGTCCTATATGACGCACTATCTCTCTTTGAAGTAACCTCCTCCTTATCAACATCCATAAAAGGATCGGTTTCCTCAGAAGTCAGATCCACCCACGAGATAGATGGCTTCGGCGGCACTGGAATCTCAAAACAGTCTGTTATTTCAGAGAAAGTCGGTAAGGGATCACTCACCGGAAATGGATGCTCTGACTCGGGCTGCCTAGACGGTCCTACAGTGTCTCTTCCTACACGCATCAAACCCTTATCCTTTTTGCCAGTCCCCGACCTAACCACTGTATCTCCAGCTCCTACGGTGGCCTCCGCCTCAACTCTAACTGAGGAATCCTCTGCATCTTCTCATGCTACACTTGTCCCGAGCACCAATGCTGAAGGTACAAGATAGTCGATTATCTAGTTTTATTTGCGACCAAATAAGTATTCATTTTAAGATATATTATAGAGTTAGTGAAACACAACCCTTAGGTATAAGTGTTTTGAAAATATTTTTGGTTCATCTATCTTTAGTATAAAAAAATAAAATAAAAATAGTGACTTGACTCATTCTTCTACTCTCCTTTATGACAAGATTTTATGACAATTCATTGTTTTCTTGGCATAATGTGCATTAACTCATTTTTAAGACATTTAATTTATTTTTTAAAGAAATATTATAAATTTAATTATGAGTTTTTTTGTGCAATTAAGAGAGAACAACAAAAAGACTTCTCTTTTTTTGTATCTCATGTGTTCCTCTCTTTTAAACTAAAATTATGATTTTATTTTAATTCTCTAAAAAAATAATTCTATGCAATTTGTGGTTTCGTAACTATTAGATACAAAATTAAAAGGGCGATGTTACACCTTCTAAATTATTTATTTAATTAAAAGCGATGGTGTGGCACAGTGCAATATTTGTATGTGTTCTTTGTTATTTGAGTTTTTATATCTATCAATAACACGTCGCTAATCCAATTTTATAGTTTATAAAATGAAAGTTGTGACTCTAAGACATTTAATCATGTATTTGTGTGTTATATATTTTGGATGCCAAAATTACTTACTCTTGATTGTAAGCATCCATGAGAATAAAACCTTGATGTCACATGTGATTAAAATTTAACCTTTAATATTTTATCTTTGTGGTTGCCTAAGTGGCTGGTGATTTGTGTTTTAAATATTGTTATTTTTGTGGTTGTCTAAGTGGCTGGTAATTTGTATTTTGAATATTTTATCTATGTGATTGTCTAAGTGGCTGGTGATTTGTATTTTAAATATTGTTATCTTTGTGGTTGTCTAAGTGACTGGTGATTTGTGTTTTAAATATTGTTATCTTTGTGGTTGCCTAAGTGGCTAGTGATTTGTGTTTTAAATATTTTGTTGCCTAAGTGTCTGGTGATTTGTGGGTTGGACATTGTTATCTTTGTGACTATCTAATTGGCTGATGACGTGTACCTTTTGAGCATCATTGTCATTTCATGACATATCATATGCATCTTTGTGGACGTCTGTGTGACTGGTTTAATTTTTTTCCATTTGTATGAATGACTTATGTGTGGACGTCTGTGTGGCTGGTTATATCATGATCATATCTGTTTAGGAGCATGCATAACGTGCGTACATTTTATTGTTATTTTTATTTTGATCTAATTATATGCTCTACGGTGAGTTTCTATTTGATTTATTTGGATACATTTTATGACTTTTGATACATCTTTGGAAACTATTTAAAAATCAATTTCTTTAAATATTTTATTACAAAAAAATTTTATATCCATATTTTATGCCTGTTAACTTATTTTTATAAAATATAAAAATCAAAAAATAAGTATTTGATTTATAAAAATAATTATTAACTTATTAAAATTTTAATTATATACGCCATTAATATAAAGAATTCTTACAGTACTGTTATTTAATTATAATATTTAAATTATTATATATATTAAATTTTAATTTTAATTACCTTTAAAATAATTTTTATGAATAGTTGTGATATACTAATAAAAAAATTTATGACAATTAATTTTTTTAATTAATTATATAGTAAATATATTAAAAAATTTAATTTATGAATCCCCATCAAAAGTTTATAAACAACCGCCATATGTACGGTGCGTGCCACTTGTATTTAATACTTTTATCCTTTGATTTAAGAGAGTGATACACCATAATGAAGTTATTTTACATTTAAGAACAATCATAATATTCATTTTATGAAATATATATGTAATTTAATTTTTAGTTTTTTATCTATCGTATTTTTAATCTGTGATTAATTGTTAATATAAAACAAATTATAAATTATCTTTAATTTTTTTAACGTTTAGTAAAAGAAATTTTTTGTAATGATTTGTAAAAAAAATGTAACGACATTTGAATGAAGTTAAATCGGTTGATGCTCATGCTTTTCAAGTTTTTCCTTTTTGATAACTTTATACAAGACTTGCTCTTATGCTTTCATCTTGGTTTTAATTTAATGAGTCGGTGGAAATTTGAAAGTAGATGGGTAAGTTATGATGTCGAGGTACTAAAATTGTGTTATTTATACACACGTAAATTTGATATTAAATGGTTTAAAATTAAACAATAAATAAATTAAACAATGTATGAATATATAAAAATATTTAATAGAAACACAAAAATATAAGTCTTTAAGTGGTTAGCATTGTCATGATTCAAATATTTGATTTTGCATTTTGAAACTTTAATCGATATCTTGCATAAATTTTTTTAATAGAAATACAAAAATAAAAGTCTTTAAGTGTCGAGTTTGAGACATGACTCTAGTTTGAAACGTCAGTTAACAACTCAGGCAAGATGTAAATCATTCACATATGTTACATATGAAGTGACATGATATGTCACTAAAAAGAGAAGTTTGAATTGTGATTTTTTAAAATTCAAATCAACTTTTATCTCAAACAAATATTTAGATTAAGATAAGTTGTTAAATATAATATTATTGTATGATTTATAAATAATTAAACAATAAATATGAGAGAGTGAATTATAAAAAAAATTATATAAAGTCCCAATAGACTTACAATCTTAGTTTCACAACTTTACACATTAATTCTTCTGGCTCAATCTAAAAAAAAATACTTTAAGAGCTTTTTATATGCAATAAAGTAGTGTTTGAGATATTTACTTATAAGGTGTCAAATGTTAGTTTGAAAATCAAATAAAAAATATTACCTCGCTCAGAAAATATTGATTCACGAATCTGAATAGAACAATAGAAGTGTGTATGGTAAAAAAAGAGATTTTATGACTTGTATATAAAAAAATTATATTTCTTTTCCTAAACTCTTGTTCTTCGAGTGTTGTAAACACACCATTGTTTAGATGGAGAAACTCTTTTGAATGTCATATGAAAATATAATTGTTTTGCATACAAATCTAGACATCATGCTACTTAGATAACACGCTACATAGGTTCATAACTTTTTTACTTTAGTGTAAATGAGAACCATAATGTCTTCTACTTCAGGGAAACTTTCTCCAATTTTGAAGATGAAAGAAAAATTTAAGCTTCAAGTAATGTCACATAAAAGCCAATCTAAAAATTGTTTTGGAAGTTGAAAAATGAGTTAACCAACATGTGTACCTTTATAAGTACACTTTTGTCTTTTATTTAGACTCTTTTTAGGGAATGATTGAATTATTCTGTGAAAGATGGATGTTCTTTTATTTGGCATTTTACTATTGTTTCATTCTCATGATGTATATAAAATCATAAATAGTACTGACAATCGATATATCGGTATTTGTCAATTGAATTAATACTTAAAGATTATTAATTTATGATTTTATTACTTCTCACAATACTAAGATTTGTGTTCAATTTTTTCTCAATAATTTTTTATACACCATCATTTGAAGTATTTGTATTAATTTATCTTATTTACTTATTTATTTCACACAATACCAAACATTAATTTGCCTCTTTGTTTCTATTTTTTCTTTAGTACAATTTCAAGATATTATTTGTCTAGTTTTTTTCTATTTTTTCTTTAACAATGTATTTTTTTATTTGCCTCTTCACCTTTTCTGGTTTTCAATTTTCATTCACTATTATTCCCTTGTTTACATATAATAGCTACATACACAAACATATTGAATTATGTTTTTTGAATTGCCTATATTTTCGATGTTTACATTTCAACACACATTTCTTCATTTACAATGTTCTCAAAAAACCTTCTGACAAAAAGATCTATGGATACACATATAACTCTTTTAATCATCCTTCTTAATTCTAGAACATATTTTTGTTGCTTGGAAGTCACTCCAAGAGATCTTTCACAACTTAAATTTGAATCACTTTCTCGACAATGTTATGAGACATTTAAATACCGTTTGCAATTGATTTTTTTTCCATTTACACCCGTTATAACATTTCCAAAGTAAATAGAAAAAAAAAGGGCAAATAAGAATAGAAGGAAATCACTTTTTTTTTCTATATTGTTTTCTCCTCTAATTTTCATGTGTTTCATGTTTTTTTTTTTATTATTATACTTCTCTATATTATTTTTATCATGACACTTTTATGACACAAATTCAGAGTTTTAAAAGATTATTATTTCTCCTTTATTTGTACTAACATTATTTGTATGTTTTTCATTTTTATTTGAGTTGTTAATAGTGTTTAACATTACACTTTCGTTTTTTTTTAGGATGAGGAAGTTTTCCTTTTTTTTTTTTAATTCATATTGAGAGAAATAGATTTTTGGTTGAAGTTGCCATGTAATTGTTAATGTATGGTAGTAGTTCAATTTCAAGGGTATATTTCAGCAGTAATAATATAATAGTGTTTGCCTTTTTCCCTCAAAAGTTGATATTTATTGCTTTATGTGTTAGTTTTTATTTGTTACAATATGTAAGTTTTGTGTGTGGCGTAGAGAAATTCTTTTTCTTTTAAACTTGATTCTAGATTAGTAATTTTCATTATTTTAACGTATCATTTTTAAATTTGATTGATCATTATGTCTTTTAGATACAATTTTATCAAATCTTAAATTTATTTTTTTAAATTATTATTAATCTTAAAATATAACTTTTCCATGTGTGGCACGAGTCTTAGATCTAGTTTGAATAAAAATAATATATTACAAGATGTAATTGACATTTAACAAATTAAATATTATGATTAGAGAAATATATATACCTTTTCCATTGCATAATAACTGAATTATTTGTAGAAAAAAAATTATTTTAAAATAGTTGATGTTGTTATTTTTCAATGTAAATGATAATTTATTACGATACGCTATGACCTTGTTAAAACTTAGTCAATAATGAAATTAGAAATTAACCTCAAATCATCATAATAATCTCGAAAAGATTAAAGTTATTATCATAAATTAAAATTTGTGAAAAATACAACTCAATATTAAAACAGTCCGTCCATGACTATTATGACGTTAATGACTAAAGTAACTAATCATTTGATGACTAATATGAATTATTTAGACTAAAATAGTGGTTTAATCATTTAATGAAATTTAAATTATATTCAATATGATTTAATGTTATGAGACGAACATGTTATTATAAAGTTGAGAAGCATGATTCCTGAAGCGATGATATGATGAGATAATAGAAACTCTTAATGAGATAAATACTCCATGTAGAGTGGAGTACATAGCTACATGAGTACTCATGATAAACGCGCCTATGTGAATGTGGAAGTCGGGGAGCTTCTTATGAAATTTTGAGGCAGAATTGCTAAAGCGTTCTCTATACTGGAATATACATACAGGGCCATTAATGCACGAGGCTTTTGATAATACACTATATAAAAAGATTGTGTATGAGTTTGATATCAGAGATAGACTTCAAGATTATGAGTCACTCTTATTGAATTTGAATCTTACTTACTATGCAAAAGGTCAAGTCATAAGACACATTGACGTTACTTCAGAAACATTTTTTTTAATTCAAATGGGGGATTTTTGGAACATAGAGTATGTTAGTGTGTTAATTTTTAAAAATTTATTGAAGTCCCACATTAGAAAACTCTCATATATGGAGTATTTATTAAATGTTTAATTTTAAATAATTAAACCATTTACATTTTTTAGAGGTGTGCTTGATGTAGTGTGACTCTACAATTACTTTTTCAAATTCAAAGGCTGTTATTTTTTAGAGATCAATTTTTCGATTACTAAATGAAGAAAATCGGTCATTAAATTCAACAGGTAAATTGTTAGTCGCTAGTTGTTGCGACCAAATCAGAGACCGATTTTGTGACTGAATTTCGTGACCGACTTTTTAGACTGAATTAGTGAATTAAGTTTGAGACTGATTTAGGAGCCATTTTAAATTAATTTGCTATGTCATTAGTTAATTGTCGTTTTAAGGTATCATTTTTATACATATTAAGATAATCAACAAAGTTTGTTATTTTTTATATTGTTATATATTTATTTTTATAATATCTTATAAGAAAAGCAACAAAGAAATTATGAACAGACGTTGAATTTTAATGAATTTTGTTTTAATTTTAAATCAAAAATGACAATTAATTAAAAATAAAAAATTTCTCCAAATGTATCAATTAAAATAAATGGAGAGAGTATCTTATGCTTATTGTGAGTATGTACCACTTATATGGTACAAATTCAAGAGAAACATTTGTGTAGGAATAAAAAAATTTATAGACATAATTTAGTCAAACACATAAATAAGAAAAGTGGAAGATAACAAAAATTAAATATTTAATTTTAAATAATTAAACCATTTACATTTTTTAGAGGTGTGCTAGATGTAGTGTGACTCTACAATTACTTTTTCAAATTTAAAGGCTGCTATTTAATTCATAATTTTATTTTCTTTTGGTGTATTCTGAAACCCAAATGGTGAGTTCGGGTGTAATGATAAAATTTATGTCGTATAACTCTGGATCATCCTGAATGTTTTGTATGCGACACCAATTCAAAGCACCATCAGAATTTATGTTTGCTCACTAGAATTTTCATTTGACTCAATTTCAAATAGATTAAAAGATTTCAGCTTATAAGAGATTCATTTTCTTGCCTTTGACAATAGCATTCACGAATATTCCAAGAAAATTGAACATAGCTCTCTACCCATACAAGAATAAGTTTTGCAAATCAACAAATTGAGAATTAGCATATGTAATATTAATAATAAAGCAGTTAAAACTGTCCTAAGAGTGACACCACTAAAGTGCAGTTCTTAAAACTATCCATTGATTTTAATATCTAGACGATTCTTCTAGTTTGTTAAAAAATTAGAAATGTAAATTTTATATCAAAAAAAACAATTGTTAAATTTTTCAAAGTGTTAAAATTACAAATTTAAATATATTTTTAATTGATTTTTTATTTAATAAGTGTCTTTTGAATATAGACGGATCCAAAAAATTTGAATAGAAGAATTAACCTATATATAACAATTTGAAGAATTAAATATGTATATAATTTTATTTTTCATTTTGTTAGTCATATCTTATATTTTTTTCAGTTACACACAAGTAAGTTAGTTACGGTAAATGAGTTCACGTAAAATTAAATTCTCATATGTAATAAGTTAAAATCACTATTTAATTTTCAATATAATGTCTTTGTATAAATAACTAAACAATTATTTAATCACTCACATTTCAGTTTCACATATAATTTTGGATAATATTTATATAACAAATATTTAATTATTCAACATCCTTTTATCAAATGCGTCAAATGAATTTCTTAGACTTAACAAACTATACAAAAAACGACTGATGCTTATGTATAACGATAATTCAACTCTTAAAATTATTGTTCAATCACTTGATACAATAATTAAACTTAAAAATAATATAAATTAATAACTTTCTATATTTTATTGTGTAAATTTATTTACGACATGTGAGTGACATTAATAATTAACCAAACTATTTATTATTATTATTATTATTATTATTATTATTATATATATAACATAGGAGCATCCTTGCTTTTGAAGCACTTATTAGCATTTACCGATTGATATGATTATTGTCTTCATCACTTAATTAATTTAATAATGTAGACATAGATTCTCATGAAATTCAGTTCGTAAAGTATTTATTGTCCTTTATCTTAATCAATTTTGTGTTTTCTTTGGGTGTGCATGTCGCCTGTGTCTATTGTCTATGGATAAAAACCCACTTACAGTACTAAAAGAAAACATTAAATAAATAATTTGAGAATTTTTATATAAATGAATTTGAATGTATTGATACATTAAATCTTTAAAATAATATTTAAATGATTTAAAAAATAATTATTTCCTATCATATATATAGTATAATAACTAATTATTATTTATTAAAACTGTTAGTGAAATAAAATTTAATTTTTTTCTGATTTTTTTTACTAAACAAAATTTAAGAATTGTATTACTTATAATAGTAAATTCTTAATATATATTTTTCAATAAAATATAAAAATTTAGTATAATATTTATAAACAACGAAATAATTCTTTTCATAAAATAAATTTTTATAAAATATAAAATAAAAAAATAAGTATTTAATTTATAAAGATGAATATTTTTTAAAAAATAAATTATATACACCTTCAATACAAAGAATTCTTACGATGTCATTTAATTATAATACTTAAATCATTATATATATATTTGACTTTAACTTAAATTACCTTTAAAATAATTTTCACGAACTGTTGTGATGTATAAAAAAAAATTTACGATTATAAATGACAATTAAAATTATTTTTAAAAGTTTAATTTATGAATGCCCATAATAAGTTTATAAACAATTTATAAGATTCAATGGGATTATGTAAGGAGACAACCCTATTTGTACGGTGCGTGCCACTAGTATTTACGAACAATCATAATATTCCCTTCATTGAATATATATGTAATTTATTTTTTAGTTTTTTCATATATCATAGTCTTAATTTGTGATTGATTGTTAATATAAAATGAATTATAAATTATGTTTAATCTCTTACTTTAATTTTACAACATTATTGTAATGTTTAGTAAAAAAAAATTGGTAATGATTTGTAAAAAAATTGTAACGTCTAGGACCTGAAATATTTGAAATAGTATTATTACATATAAGCATCAGAAAATAGAAATGTACACGCCACATGTCAAAACTGAATAGCCTGTAAAAGTTTTTATATCAATAGATCACTCAAATAGTCAGATGTACAAATGCTGACATAATCAACAAACTAAATAAACCATCAACAATTAAACTATCTGTTGTGTGTATAGAAAAGACTTTTTGCTGCCTTCCTATGAAGACACAATCATTTATGACCAAAACACTTGAATACAATGCAATGTTTCAAGAGCACATAATCCACTCATAGATTGCCAACTCCATCACATTTTTATTTATGTCGATTGTAACACCCCAATTTTTTACAGCGCGAGTACATTTATTTATTTCAAAAAATAACATCTTAATAAAATAATTTATCGTAGCACAAAACGACAAAAATTCTAAATAATTACTTCAGATATATATATCTAAACCAGCTAAAATAGTTTTTGAGACAATAATTCAAAGGATACAAATAAAAAAATACACCAGAGCTATGAGACCTATCAGACATCACTCATACCCCTGAGGTATTCTCGGCAGACACCTGCACAAAAGTACTGCTCCAAGAATGTTATCTCCCCCATGGTCATGTCAAAAAAATGGAACATGGACCCACCAAATAAAAGTCAACTGTCAATATAAGTTATAGATACAGTCGTCCCAACCCAAAATAAGTACAACCATCAAAAGGAAGACACGAAGTTCCTATACAACAAAAACTAATTTGATCATCCACTAGCACTACAATAACAAGGGTGACCTCCATACACTGCACAAGTCCCATATGACGCACTATCTCTCTTCGAAGTAACCTCCTCCTCATCAACATCCATAAAAGGATCGGTTTCCTCATAAGTCAGATCCACCCACGAGATAGATGGCTTCGGCGACGCTGGAATCTCAAAACAGTCCGTTATTTCAGAGAAAGTCGGTAAGGGATCACTCGCCGGAAATGGATGCTCTGACTCGGGCCGCCTAGACGGTCCTACAACGTCTCTTCCTACAGGCATCAAACCCTTATCCTTTCTGCCAGTCCTCGACCTAACCACTGTATCTCCAGCTCCTACGGTGGCCTCCGCCTCAACTCTAACTGAGGAATCCTCTGCATCTTCCCATGCTACACTTGTCCCGAGCACCAATCCTGAAGGTACAAGATAGTCGATTCTCTAGTTTTATTTGCGACCAAATAAGTATTCATTTTAAGATATATTATAGAGTTAGTGAAACACAACCCTTAGGTATAAGTGTTTTGAAAATATTTTTGGTTCATCTATCTTTAGTATAAAAAAATAAAATAAAAATAGTGACTTGACTCATTCATCTACTCTCCTTTATGACAAGATTTTATGACAATTCATTGTTTTCTTGGCATAATGTGCATTAACTCATTTTTAAGACATTTAATTTATTTTTGAAAGAAATATTATAAATTTAATTATGAGTTTTTTTGTGCAATTAAGAGAGAACAACAAAAAGACTTCTCTTTTTTTGTATCTCATGTGTTCCTCTCTTTTAAACTAAAATTATGATTTTATTTTAATTCTCTAAAAAAAATAATTCTATGCAATTTGTGGTTTCGTAACTATTAGATACAAAATTAAAAGGGCGATGTTACACCTTCTAATTTATTTATTTAATTAAAAGCGATGGTGTGACACAGTGCAATATTTGTATGTGTTGTTTGTTATTTGAGTTTTGATATCTATCAATAACACGTCGCTAATCCAATTTTATAGTTTACAAAATGAAAGTTGTGACTCTAAGACATTTAATCATGTATTTGTGTGTTATATATTTTGGATGCCAAAATTACTTACTCTTGATTGTAAGCATCCATGAGAATAAAACCTTGATGTCACATGTGATTAAAATTTAACCTTTAATATTTTATCTTTGTGGTTGCCTAAGTGGCTGGGGATTTGTGTTTTAAATATTGTTATCTTTGTGGTTGTCTAAGTGGCTGGTAATTTGTATTTTGAATATTTTATCTTTGTGATTGTCTAAGTGGCTGGTGATTTGTATTTTAAATATTGTTATCTTTGTGGTTGTCTAAGTGACTGGTGATTTGTGTTTTAAATATTGTTATCTTTGTGGTTGCCTAAGTGGCTAGTGATTTGTGTTTTAAATATTTTGTTGCCTAAGTGTCTGGTGATTTGTGGGTTGGACATTGTTATCTTTGTGACTATCTAATTGGCTGATGACGTGTACCTTTTGAGCATCATTGTCATTTCATGACATATCATATGCATCTTTGTGGACGTCTGTGTGACTGGTTTAATTTTTTTCCATTTGTATGAATGACTTATGTATGAACGTCTGTGTGGCTGGTTATATCATGATCATATCTGTTTAAGAGCATGCATAACGTGCGTACATTTTATTGTTATTTTTATTTTGATCTAATTATATGCTCTACGTTGAGTTTCTATTTGATTTATTTAGATACATTTTATGACTTTTGATACATCTTTGGAAACTATTAAAAAAAATCAATTTCTTTAAATATTTTATTACAAAAAGATTTTATATTCATATTTTATGTCTGTTAAATTATTATTTGGTTTAATTTTTGCCGTGGGATAAACTGACCCCTTACACCAACATTTAGGTACTAATGATCTCAAAGAGTTGCATGAATGATGTTTGTTTGGTGCACATGCGTGGAAAAATGAGACTTTTACGTAAAAATAATGTTTTGTATTAATAAAAATTTTGTGGTACATTGTAAAGTTATTTACTCTTCATCATTAACTTTTAATAGAAATGTAATTGTCATTAATTTCAGTCAATCTTGTTTCTTTTGAATTTCACCTAAAGAGAATTTATTTTATTTTGGAGCATAAATGAATATCGATCTAACAACTAGAAGACTAATTTTGTAAATAAAAAAAGTTTTAGTAAATTGCATTACGATCTTTTACAGAAAAACAAAAAATATCAAGTCATCTTCTAACGCATCTTCAATTTATTACATGATGCACTACTCCTAAGAAAAAAAATGATAGTTGCTTCTAAAAGAAAATAAATATTTTAAAGTAATATTTGGATAAAAAAATCTGGGGCATTACACTTTCTATCAGAGCCATTAACTTTCTTATTGGAGTGAGATGTTTTGTTTGTTGGATAATAGAAGTCAGAGACAAAATTGTGTGGCTTAGATTTAATGGCTTTGGGCAAATCACATTGTTGAATCATCATTGTCATAGCAACATTATGTGTGTGTTGGAAATTTTGATTAGCGGAATATGTGCTTTGAATGCATGGCTTGAATAATCTCTTTAGAGTTAATGATAGCTTGATATAAACTCCTCTGAGGCATGTTAAGTTTGTGCACATCAGAGACATGCAAAAGCTTCAAGGACATGAGGTACTCTATATACTCTGTTTCAGAGCAAGTCTTCAGAGCCAGTTTTAAGACCCAATTATTAGAGGCAGTCTTCAGAACCAAACTTCAAAGCCAAACATTAGAGGCATTCTTTGTGACCTTTACATGCACGTTGCTTTTAGAGTCATACTTTCAAAGGCATACATGTTTGCTTTTGCGTTCCTCTGATCTCATCATTTGTCACTTCCTTTGGTAGCTTCCTCTAGTTGCTTCATTTGATACCTTCCTCTGGTAACTTCCCCTGATTTTCTTATTCTAATTGCTGCACACAAAATGAAGTCATTATTCCAAACAAAATTTTATCATATAATACTTTTGTTAACATCAAAATCACAAGAGAAAATCAACTTGGTTTCAACAATCTCCTCCTTTTTTATGATAAAAAAAAATATTTTTTTAACAATTTGTTGTATTTTATTACTTGACTCCCCTTGACTTAAGGCTCCCCTTAATTCTAAGTAGTTTTACAGTTCTTTTGTCCCACATTCATACACTTTCTCTCCCCATAAAAATAGATAAAAAAAATTGTTCTCAAATATCTTTCTCTTCCTTTTGTCATCAGACAAAAAAACTTGAAATTTTTTTTTAGGGAGAATAGACAAAACATAAAAACACATACTTATATGAATCTAAACTAATCTAGGCACATCATGACATTAACCAGATATAAAGGTAAGGTTTTTTTTTTTGTCTTAGAGAATTCAAATTTGTCTTCAAATAGTGGTTTGGTGAATATGTCAACCCATTGGTGGGAATTGTGACGGGGTGACGTTAAGGGTATGGAGAAGCTCATATTGAAAGGATGAGAAATGAATACAAATTTTTAGCTTATCGAAGAGTATAAATAAATGGAGTGCCCTGAATCCTCATCAGGTGGCGGCACACACACAATCTAATTGATACTGCACAACAAGGTCTCAAAGCAATTTTTGTGAGTCAAATGCTTGTAACAAAGCCGAAAAGACTCAAAGTTAAGATAAGATTATTTGCACCAACGAATGTCCTCAGCTACCCCTTTAAAACTACCATGTGTGCAAGGAGAAGTGGGGAGTGCAGACGGACCGAGCGTGGCATCTTCTTCATTGGAATCTCCATCTCTCCTTATATAAATCATTGGAATAACACAACAACTTTAATCAGGAGGAGAGTGCACTAAACATATAACAATCAAATATAGAAAGGAAACGTACGCGTATTAGAAGGTGGATTGCACGACGATTTGGAATAGGGAGAAGGATGCGCGACCATATTGTATGTATGGAAAAGTGTCGATGACCAGAGCATGTGCATGTGGATGCACGGATCTACGACCAAGACAAAGCACGCGAACTCTTCCACTCAATCAGAACTAGAAGAGATGAAGACTAGTGAACTCATCCCCTTAATAAAGATTGGAAGATTTGAAGGCTTGTGGAGTCGTCCATCCAATCAGAGTTGAAGAGCATTAGACTTGTACGTTGATGTCCGACAAAGCCAAGTGAGACTAATGCCTAGGCATGGCAACGGGGTGAGGACCATTTTAGCCATTACCAACCTCACACCCGCAACCCCAATACTACCCCCACCCCCACTACAAAATTGAGATTTTTTATATAAGGAAAAAATGTGACTTTTATTTTTGAATTTATTTATTCATAGCATCAAAAATGAATAATTAGACTAAATAGTAGCATTCAACGTAAACTTTAAAATTCTAATAATCTAAATAATAAAGTCACAATGTCACAAAATTAGTTTAAATTACCTACAAGTCACAATTAGTTCATAGCATCAAATTTAAATGAATAATTTAAAAGAAATACCAATCTTATCAGCACTCCATAACCAACTTCTAGCACACATCAAGGCCACTAAAGTAGTCCAATGAAATCGACTTCGATGAGGACATAAGAGATGTCAGCCGGTAACGAATGCATATTTAGAAGCTACAATAGAAATATGAATTGCCAATACATCATTTGCAATGGCTGTTAGTGTTTGATATTTAACAACATTCAACTTCCACCACAATAAAATATCAAAATCTGAACTTCTTGGTAAGACTTACTCCTCTAAATAAACATTCAACTCTATTCTGGTAAATGAAGTTTCTAGCTGTTTTTTTCTTCCTGACATACAAATCATAGTCTTCTAAACAATAATCCTCAACATTACTAACATGGACATCCAATATTTGAAAATCACTATTATAACCATTATTCATTTTCAATTGATATTCATAAAGCAAATTATAACACAACTTTTGGATCGACTTAACTTGGTCATTAGCATCATTCTCATAAAACTTAACATAATAATATTCAAGCAATTCTACTTTGTACCTAGGATCCAAAACAACAGCAACCCCTATTATTTCATGACCCATATTCCAATATTTTTCAAATTTTCCCAATATATTCTTTGCCTTTTTTTAATAATGCATCAGAGGATTTAATCCACTCATTTATTGTAGTTTCGATCTTAGAAATCTTAGGAAAAATATTGATTGAAAGTTGGATATTTAGTGTCAGAAAAGACTTCAGTGATAGAATTGAATAATTTAAATTTTCCATAAATATCTTTTGCAAATTTCCAATGCAAACTTGTAGGAAAACTAGTGAATTGGGATTCACATTGTCTTAATCAACTAAATACATCTTCATAAAAAATGACAACATCAAACATCTTGTATGTTGAATTCCATCTAGTCGAACAATCTAAAACCAAATTCTTGGTGCAAGCGATTCGTAATTGTTTAGCAGTTTCCTCAAACTTTTTCTTCCTTGGCAAGAGATTCATAATTGTTTGACAATTTTGTATCAATGTTTCAATCCATCAAAAATCCAACTGATGCATTACAAAGTCTTTTACTTGTATGAGGCACAGGAACATAAATAAACCTAACTTAATAAGATTCACATTCATTGACTAATATAAATAATAATAAACCAAACTAGTTGTAAGTATAGAAGTACGCCTAAGAGGGGGAGGGGGGGTGAATTAGGTGTTAGTAAATTTTCTTGTTTTTAGTGATAAGGTAATTGGATTTTCTGAGTTTAAGAACAAGGCTTAATAAAAATTGCAGTAAGTAAATGAACACGTTAAGATTTATCCTGGTTCCCCTTATAACCAAGGGTACGTCCAGTCCTCTTGCACACCACAAGAGATTAATCCAATACTTGTCAGAAAATGTACAACTCCCACCCTGGGATTCTTGCTACAAAACTTCTAACAATACTTCTAAGATAGCACACCACTATCTTACTTGTACAAATGATACAATAAGGTTTGAATAAATCTAAGATGTGGTATATTGATAAACAACTCAATAGTAATTCAAGTACTTGAGAACTTTTAGAATGATATGAAAATCTAATGCAAGTACTTAGAAAAATCAGAATTTTGTTCAAAGTTGTTTAATGAAATAATTCAAGGATGGTTGATTTTTGATCTGAAGTTATGGGGTATTTATACTCCATAAAACATCCTTTCAGATTCGTGGCCATTGATCCAAGAGGTTTGATGAAAAATTACAATGTTCTAGAGGCATTCCAGATCTGAAAAATTGTAATGTTTCCAGGTGTATTCGAATACAGTATATGTGTATTCGAATACACATCTTTGTAACGTTTAAAAAATTCGAATTTTACACCTTGTATTCGAATACACATCAGTGTAGTCGAATACAGATCAATGTATTTTAGCCTCTGACTTAACTTGTATTCGACTACATATGAGTGTAGTCGAATACATTTGGCTACTGACTTAGCATGTAGTCGACTACAGATGGGTGTAGTCGAATACACCATTTAACGTTTTGCCTCTGACTTAAGTTGTATTCGAATACAACATGGTGTATTCGAATACACTTATGCAAATTGTCAAAAATATGATTTTAAATGATTTGTTAATGTTGTTTTTGATTTTCGAAAACATGTTAAATGCATATGTAAATATGAATTGTTCTCATGTATTTGAACTATTGATTTGTATCATATACCTTTACATTTACTCATTTATTATTTGGATTTGGAAGCTCATTCAAGATGGTTTGATCTTCTTTTTGATCTTGCTGCATTGTCCATAGTTGGTGGTCTTGTCGTCATCAAAAACATGTAGTTTACATTCTCCCCCTTTTTGATTATGACAAAACGTTGTTGTGAAGAGAGTGTGATGTTGAAATCTTTGCTCCCCCGTAATAGGTGCATACTCCCCCGTTGTATGTGATGATTTGAAAATTGTTTTTGAGTGCCTACAAGGTTTGAAATGCAACAACAACACCAAATTTTCTCCCCCTTTTGACATGATCAAAAAGAAGAAGAATAGAAAAGAAAAAGAGACATACACGTTGCGAGCAAAATCATACACAAAAGGCATATAAGGGAACAAGAATAGCAGAAATGGAAATTAAGTCAGAATATCATAGAAGTGAATACATAACAAGTCCCGAAACGAGTAATACAAAATACACCAGAATTAAAACGACAAAGGAGTTCATAAAGCAAATAGTACAATAACACAGAATACAAAAGGTTAACTTAGTACAAAATTTAAAGACTTAATCAAATTCTGTCGGAATGTGGAAATGATCAAGTTTGTCGGATAATTGACTAATGTCTTGAGATAGTGCGTCATGATTGCGAGCAATAGTAGTTTCAATGGTGGTGAAGCGAGTGTCGATAGAGGTGGTCAACTTGTCGAATTGAGTTTGGAAGAAGGTTTGGAAAGAATCAAGGCGAGTCATGATCATTTGATTGGAGATATAATCATCAATACAGATTAATGTATTTTAGCCTCTGACTTAACTTGTATTCGACTACATATGGGTGTAGTCGAATACACTTGGCCACTGACTTAGCTTGTATTCGACTACAGATGGGTGTAGTCGAATACACCATTTAACGTTTTGCCTCTGACTTAAGTTGTATTCGAATACAACATGGTGTATTCGAATACACTTATGCAAATTGTCAAAAATATGATTTTAAATGATTTGTTAATGTTGTTTTTGATTTTCGAAAACATGTTAATGCATATGTAAATATGAATTGTTCTCATGTATTTGAACTATTGATTTGTATCATATACCTTTACATTTACTCATTTATTATTTGGATTTGGAAGCTTATTCAAGATGGTTTGATCTTCTTTTTGATCTTGCTGCATTGTCCATAGTTGGTGGTCTTGTCGTCATCAAAAACATGTAGTTTACATTCTCCCCCTTTTTGATTATGACAAAATGTTGTTGTGAAGAGAGTGTAATGTTGAAATCTTTGCTCCCCCGTAATAGGTGCATACTCCCCCGTTGTATGTGATGATTTGAAAATTGTTTTTGAGTGCCTACAAGGTTTAAAATGCAACAACAACACCAAATTTTCTCCCCCTTTTGACATGATCAAAAAGAAGAGACATACATGTTTCGAGCAAAATCATACACAAAAGGCATATAAGGGAACAAGAATAGCAAAAATGGAAATTAAGTCAGAATATCATAGAAGTGAATAGATAACAAGTCCCGAAACGAGTAATACAAAATACACCAGAATTAAAACGACAAAGGAGTTCATAAAGCAAATATCACAGTAATACAGAATGCAAAAAGTTAACTTAGTACAAAATTAAAGACTTAATCAAAATCTGTCGGAATGTGGAAATGATCAAGTTTGTCTGATAATTGACTAATGTCTTGAGATAGTGCGTCATGATTGCGAGCAATAGTAGTTTCAATAGTGGTGAAGCGAGTGTCGATAGAGGTGGTCAACTTGTCGAATTGAGTTTGGAAGAAAGTTTGGAAAGAATCAAGGCGAGTCATGATCATTTGATTGGAGATATAATCATCATCAGATGCAGTGTCCTCGCCATCGTCATCTCCTTGAGCAGCCGCGTTTGAGGGTCCAGCATTGTCCTCCGGTGCATCGCTCTTCATTCCATATGATCCTCATGCTAGGCAAGACACCTAAATCCAGCAGATTTTCTTTGGTGGGTGTAAACATAACTTCATCAGAGAAGTCCACACCAAAGTGTTCCAAAATCCGTGAAACTTCCTTTGCATAGGGTAAGCCAATTGCTTCGCGAGATCCAAGCATGATAGATTTCACAAAAAATGCCCAATTAAGTTGACGACCTTCAAACATGAAATTCATAATTTGCAGTTCAAACTCCGAAATTTAGGAGTAATTTCCAGCCTTCGGAACCAGAATGTAGCTAAGAAAATAGTGTAGAAGCCGATAATCAACAGTAAGATTTCCCATACCATACCGTTGCTGGGCATATTTGGAACCTGCCTGAGCTCTCTTTTGTTCCATGGTGCGGCGATCAAACCGACAGAGGGAGACATACGCATCATACTTAGAAATATCACCCCATTCACATAAATTGTTTGGACAAAATTGTTCACCATTAAAAGGAATATTCAGAATTTCTCCAATGGTTTTGGTATTTAAACGAATAACTTTACCCTTAACGCGCGAGACTAGCAGTTTGCCCTCTTGTATGAGATTACAATAAAAAACCCTAACCAAATCTGGATAAACTGGACCATTGTAGCCTATAAACTCTTCAACATGTTGTGCTTTAAGCAACGCAGGAAATTTAAAATCAGAAAAAGAGTCCAAAGTACCGTATTTGGGGATAATAAGGCGCTTGTCCGAGTAGAAGGTGCGAAAACGATCAATTTCCTCCGGTGTGTGTAGAAGCCGGGAAAGATCCGTGATGTTAGGAGTCTTGGTTCGTTTTCGTGAGGGACCTACTGCGGCATGTTTGGTGCGTGGTCCTCGTTTGCGAGCATCCATGGTGAGAAAGGGTATTTTTGGTGAAAGTGGGTTTTAGAGAAAATGTGAGAGTTGTGAGAGATTTGAAGAGGGATGACAAGAAGGAAGTAAAGAGTAATGGATTTTGTTAGGTTGAGTGAATGGGTAAGTAAGTGGAAGGAGGATGGATGAGTTTGAGAGAGATGAGAGAAGGAACTGAGGCTGTATTCGAATACCAACTGAAATAACCCTAACTTATGTGTAGCAGCTTTTATATCTGGGCAAAAACGCGAAGGTGTATTCGACTACACCTTCTTGTATTCGAATACACATTTTTCTGGGAACGTGTATTCGACTACACATCCTTTGTATTCGAATACAGGAATTCTGGGAAAGTTTGTATTCGAATACAATCAGTTGTATTCGACTACGTAAGTACAGTTTTGCTTAAAAACTCAGTTTTTTTATGAAAATTGCATCATGTAATACACAAATTCATATATCAAAAGGAAATAATCAATAAGACATAAGAGATATGGCAAACTATGTATATCATGCAATGGTTAAAGATCATTTTCACTCAAAATACCAAGTTCTCTTCGGATTTTATAAAATGAGTCTTTAGGTAACGGTTTTGTAAATATATCGGGCAATTGATTGTGTGTATCAACAAATGTTACCTCAACATTACCTTGAAGTACATGATCCCGTAGAAAATGACGTCGGATATCGATGTGTTTAGTTCTGGAGTGCATGATTGGATTCTTTGAGATGTTTATTGCGCTTGTGTTATCACATCTTAAGGGAATGCATCCAAGATCAACTCCATAGTCATGTAATTGTTGTTTGAGCCAGAGAATCTGGGCACAACAGCTTCCTGCTGCAATATATTCAGCTTCAGCAGTACTAAGTGCAACACAAGCTTGCTTTTTACAAGACCATGAAACAAGGGCATTTCCTAAGACATGACATGTGCCACTGGTGCTTTTACGGTCTGTTTTGCATCCCGCATAATCCGAATCAGAGTATCCTACTAGGCTACATATGCTACCCTTAGGATACCATAGGCCTACATTTGTTGTTCCTTTCAGATACTTCACAATTCTTTTAACAGCTACTAGATGTGATTCTTTCGGATCTGCCTGAAATCTTGCACACAAACAAACACTAAACATGATATCTGGCCGGCTGGCCGTTAGATATAATAATGATCCAATCATACCTCAATATTTGGATATGTCGATGGAAATTCCTGATGCATCTTTATCAACATATGTTCCGGAGCCCATTGGAGTTGTACTTTCTTTGCAATTCTCCATTTCAAATTTCTTTAGTAATTCTTTACAATATTTGGCTTGATTGATGAAGATGCCGTGCTCAAGTTGCTTGATATGAAGTCCAAGAAAATAGTTTAATTTTCCCATCATGGACATTTCGAATTCTCCTTGCATTATTGAAGAGAATTCTTCACATATGTCCTTGTTGGTTGATCCAAATATTATATCATCAACATAAATTTGAACCAATAATGTGTGACCATTTTCTCTTTTGACAAATAACGTTTTATCAACTTCTCCTTTGTCAAATCCTCGTTCACATAAAAAGGTGCTTAATCTGTCATACCAAGCTCTTGGAGCTTGTTTTAGACCATAAAGAGCCTTTTTCAATTTGTAAACGTGTGAGGGATTTTTGGAATCTTCAAATCCAGGGGGCTGCTTGACATAAACTTCTTCATTTATGTACCCATTGAGAAATGCACTTTTCACGTCCATTTGATATAACTCAAAATTCATGGAGCAAGCATATGCTAATAGTAGACGTATGGCTTCTAGTCTTGCTACCGGAGCAAATGTTTCGTCAAAGTCTATCCCTTCCTCTTGATTGTATCCTTGAGCAACCAATCTAGCTTTGTTGCGAACAACTATGCCATTCTCATCTAGTTTATTTTTGAACACCCATTTTGTACCAATGATGTGTTTATTTCCAGGATTAGGAACAAGTTCCCAAACTTGGCTTCTTTCGAATTGATTGAGTTCTTCTTGCATGGCAAGTATCCATTGATCATCTTTAAGTGCTTCACCAATTTTGGAGGGTTCGATTTGAGAAACAAACGCCATGTTTAAGCAAGCATCTTGCAATTTTAACCTTGTTGTGACTCCTTTATTTATATCACCTATGATGTTGTCAATAGGGTGATATCTATGGGTTCTCCATTCTTTAGGAAGATCATCACTTTGCCTTTCAATATTGACTCCACTTTCTTGTTGAAGTTCTTTGCTTGGATCATTACTTTCAAAAACATCATCATCATCACAAGAAATAATATTTTCTTCTTTTATGGGGTTAGTTTCATCAAAGGTTACATGCATTGATTCTTCAACTAATAAGGTTCTTTTATTAAAGACTCTAAATGCTTTACTAGATAAAGAGTAACCGAGAAATATACCTTCATCAGCTTTTTCATCAAATTTTCCAAGGTTGTCTTTACCATTATTTAACACAAAACATTTACATCCAAAAATGTGAAAGTGAGAGATATTGGGTTTTCTACCTTTGTAAAGTTCATATGGAGTTTTCTTAAGAATTGGCCTAATAATTACCCGGTTGGAAACATAGCATGCTGTGTTTACAGCATCTGCCCAAAAGTATTTTGGTAGATTTGAGTCGCTTAGCATAGTTCTAGCAAGCTCTATTAAGGATCTATTCTTTCTCTCAACGACCCCATTTTGTTGTGGTGTTCTTGGTGCAGAAAAATTGTGAAAAATACCATTTTCTTCACAAAATTCTTCAAATGAAGTATTTTGAAATTCCCTTCCATGATCACTTCTAATTGATACAATTTTGGCAGATTGTTCATTTTGGACTAGCTTGGCATAGTTTTTAAATGCCTTAAAAGCTTCATTTTTATTTGCCAAAAATAAGGTCCAAGTGAACCTTGAGTAATCATCAACAATAACTAGTCCATATGAGTTTCCACCAAGACTTTTGGTTCTTGATGGACCAAACAAATCCATATGTATCAATTGTAGCGGTCTAGAAGTTGAAATAACATTTTTAGGTTTGAAAGAACTTTTTGTTTGTTTGCCCTTTTGACAAGCGTCACATAATTTATCCTTTATAAATTTTATTTTTGGTAAGCCTACAACAAGATCATGCTTGACCAATTTGTTTAAATGATCCATGTGAATATGAGCAAATCTCTTATGCCATAGCCAAGCATCATTATTGTCGCTTACCAAAAGACATTTCATTTTCAAGGATAAATCTTCAAAATTAAGTATGAAAATGTTTTTGAAACGCTTACCAACAAACTGAGTTTCATTTGTAGCTTCATTTTGGATGACGCACTCATCTTTATTAAAAACTATCTTGTATCCTTTGTCACAAAGCTGGCTGATGCTTATGAGATTATGTTTTAGACCTTCAACATATAAGACATCTTCAATTGAGGGAGATGGTGCTGTACCAACTTTTCCAATGCCTAAAATTTTTCCTTTGTTGTTGTCTCCATATACTACATGTCCCTTTGACTCAAGTGTTAAAGCTGAAAATTTTGTTATATCACCCGTCATGTGTTTAGAGCAGCCACTATCCAAGTACCACATGTTTGAAGTCTTTTGTTTGCTTACCTACAAAATTGAAATCAAACTTTATTAGGTACCCAATGTGCTTTGGGTCCTTGATGGTTAGTACCTTTCTTTACCCATATGAAATGACCTTTTGGAACACTAATATTTCTAATATGACATGTATTAGGTGTATGACCATGAAGACCACAATAAGAGCAAGTAGGATTAAATCTACTGTTAGTAACATATGTATGAGATTTATTTTGAATAATTTTCTTATTATAAAGATCATCCTTTTTCATAACTATAATCTTATCTTGATTAGATTGACTACCTGCTTTAACAAAAATAGTTTTGTTCAAATTTGGTTTATCAAATTTTGAGTATCCAAGACCACTTTTATCATTTGAGTATCTTTGCATGTTTAGAACATTTTCCAATCCTAATTGTCCCTTTTCGTATCGTTCAATTACTCTATTTAATTGAACAATTTCGAAAGAGAGGGATTCACATTTATTGCATGCAGAATTCTGTTTTAGTTTTTCAGAATTTTTCTCCATAATATCAACTTTTTCTTGTAAACTTGAGATTTGTTTCTTTTGTGTTGATACTAGTTTACATAGATTTTTACATTCAATGAGTAATTCTTTTATTGCGTTTTGAGCATCATTGTATTCTATAATTAATTCAGTATTAGTCTTATTATAAAGAGGAGAGTCTATATTACTAACCTCTTCATCATCTGATTGATGCGAGGCCATTAATGCAACATTGGCGCATTCTTCACTTTCTGTTTCTGAAGATGAACTTACTTCATTGTCTTCCCAAGCTATGTATGCTTTCTTGAAGTCTTTCTTTCTGTTGAAATTCTTCTTAGCAATATTTGGGCAGTCTGCTTTAATATGTCCTTGTTTTCCACATTCGAAGCAAGTGAAATTTTGATTTGATGTAGAATTATCTTTCTTCTTGAAGCTTTTCTTTTTGAATGTTCTGTCGTTTTTAAGAAATTTACCAAATTTCTTAACAAGAAGGATAATATTTTCATCTTCATCTGAATCATTCTCTTTGCTTTGTTCTCTTGATTCAGTCTTTAACGCAATATTTTTGTTCTTCTTTTCTTGACTTTCATTTTGTTCTAGCCTTCCGAGTTCGATTTCATGCTCTTGAAGTTTTCCAAATAGTGCAGAAAGAGACATCTTGGATAGGCTTTTCTTTTCTGATATTGCTGTAACTTTTGGTTGCCATGCCCTTGTCAATGACCTTAGTACTTTTAGATTTAGTTCATCATTTGTGAAGATTTTTCCAAGTGCTGTCAAATGATTGGTTAAATGGGAGAACCTTTTCTGTAAATCTAAAATAGATTCTCCGGGCTGCATGCGAAATAACTCATATTCTTGTGATAGTGTGTTGAGTTTGGATCTTTTTACTTCAATGGTGCCTTCGTGAGTTACTTCCAACGTATCCCATATTTCTTTTGCTGTTTTACAGTGAGATATGCGGAAAAACTCATCCATTCCTAGTGCAGATTGTAATATGTTCTTAGCCTTTTTATCGAAAAGCACTTTTCTCTTATCCTCATCCGTCCAAGAATTTTTTATTTTTATTTCTTCTTTGTTATTGATGACAGTTTTTGGAATATGAGGACCATTTTCAACGGCATCCCATATGTCATCTCCTTGTGCTTCGAGATATGCTTGCATACGGATTTTCCAAAAATCGTAGTGCTCTCCAACAAAACATGGTGGCTTGGTACTGCTACCACCATCTCTAAAGACAGGTTGTGCGGAAGCCATGAGTAATTGATCGAGGAATAAGTTACCTTAACCTACTCTGATGCCAATTGTAAGTATGAAAGTACGCCTAAGAGGGGGGGTGAATTAGGTGTTAGTAAATTTTCTTGTTTTTAGTGATATGGTAATCAGATTTTCTGAGTTTAAGAACAAGGCTTAATAACAAGTGCAGTAAGTAAATGAACACGATAAGATTTATCCTGGTTCCCCTTATAACCAAGGGTACGTCCAGTCCTCTTGCACACCACAAGAGATTAATCAACTACTTGTCAGAAAATGTACAATTCCCACCCTGGGATTCTTGCTACAAAACTTCTAACAATTCTTTCTAAGATAGCACACCACTATCTTACTTGTACAAATGATACAATAAGGTTTGAATAAATCTAAGATGTGGTATATTGATAAACAACTCAATAGTAATTCAAGTACTTGAGAACTTTTTAGAATGATATGAAAATCTAATGCAAGTACTTAGAAAAATCAGAATTTTGTTCAAAGTTGTTCAAATGAATTAATTCAAGGATGGTTAATTTTTGATCTGAAGTTATGGGGTATTTATACTCCATAAAACATCCTTTCAGATTCGTGGCCATTGATCCAAGAGGTTTGATGAAAAATTACAATGTTCTAGAGGCATTCCAGATCTGAAAAATTGTAATGTTTCCAGGTGTATTCGAATACAGTATATGTGTACTCGAATACACGTCTTTGTAACGTTCAAAAAATTCAAATTTTACATCTTGTATTCGAATACACATCAGTGTAGTCGAATACAGATTAATGTATTTTAGCCTCTGACTTAACTTGTATTCGACTACATATGGGTGTAGTCGAATACACTTGGCCACTGACTTAGCTTGTATTCGACTACAGATGGGTGTAGTCGAATACACCATTTAACGTTTTGCCTCTGACTTAAGTTGTATTCGAATACAACATGGTGTATTCGAATACACTTATGCAAATTGTCAAAAATATGATTTTAAATGATTTGTTAATGTTGTTTTTGATTTTCGAAAACATGTTAAATGCATATGTAAATATGAATTGTTCTCATGTATTTGAACTATTGATTTGTATCATATACCTTTACATTTAATCATTTATTATTTGGATTTGGAAGCTTATTCAAGATGGTTTGATCTTCTTTTTGATCTTGCTGCATTGTCCATAGTTGGTGATCTTGTCGTCATTAAAAACATGTAGTTTACACTAGTGTTAGAAGAAATTATAATTACCTCAAAATTTGACTTTGTAAATACCAATTTTCATCAATGTAATGAGCAGTGACAATCATATACCCTTTTTTTATTGCCCGTAGTCCACATATCATAAATAATGGCCACTCTTCTTGGAAGAGTTTCTAACAACTTCAAAATTGTGGTTATCTTAACTTCGTACACTAAATATCTCTCTTTTTTTTTTTACTGTATTTCTACAAGGAACTTGAAATAATGGTTGGAGAGAGGCTGAGTATCTCCTAAAACCAATATATTCCACTATTGAAAGTTGATATTCATGCAAAATAATTGCATATGCAAGCTCTGTTTACCTTGCAAGACCTTAGCGGAATGAAATGTTTGCCCTTTATTTTGTTTCATGATAGCCAAACATGGACTACAAATTTTCATATGTTCGCGCATGTGTGACGTCCCATCTCTTGCTCTCCCACCAAGCAATTTCTTAAATAAATTACATTTAGCTTTATCTTTTCCATCAACTTTGACCTTTGTAAAATGGTCCTATACAATACTTTTAAGCCTATTGGGACGATCTTCGATTATTTCATCCGCCATATTATCATTTATATCATACTAAGGTGTTTCCATGGTTTTATTTGGCGTGGAAGCATTAACTGGCATATTACAACTTCCTTTTATAGTTGGTTGATGTGAATTTTCTTCTGAAATAAGTTGACATGGTAGTAGTTGAGATGTGTCATCAATTTTCATGTCTATATTATGTAAAGTTGCACATAAAAAAAAAAATTAATTAATTAGTTCATAAAAGCTTTGATGAGTAGTATAAATTAAAATATAAAAAAAATTAGATTATTCGTCCATCACCTCATTAATCATCATACATCCAAAAAAAACTATAATTAGATTATTCTAATTTCTAAAAACAAATTTAACACTAACAAATTAATATAAATTGTTATATGTGCGTAACTTATTATCTATTAAAAAATAGAGGTACTTATATGAGAAAACATCAAATTCTAAATAATAACCAAATATGATTGATGTTGTTAATACATGGTGAAGGAAAAAGATGATAAATTAATAAATAATGTACAATAGGGTGAAATATTGACAAATATAATATATAACATTTATATATGGGGTGTATAAAAAGCTATTAAATATAAATATGACAAAATATTGAGAAAGAAAAAAATGGTTAAATTTATACAAAATGCCAGAAGAAAAACGTAAAGGAAAAGCCTAAGATGAAGAAAAACGCTAATTTTTACAAAATAAAGTTTTCATAATAAACCAAAATTAATAGAGAATCATAATATACCAAAATATTATAAATCAAGAATCTAGATTAATCAGAATAAATCAAAAGAGCTATATTTAGATTATTCTAATTTCTAAAAACAGTTTTACAACTAACAAATTAATCAGATTTAAACCAGAATAAATCAAGAATCACATAAAAGTTTAATCAAGAAAAAATTGTTATTATAAACCAGAATCATTCAAAATAAACCAAAAGAAATATATTTAGATTACTCTAATTTCTAAAAACAGATTTAGCACTAACAAATTAATCAGATTTAAATCAAGAATCACATACAAGTTTAATCAAGAAAAACATTATTAATCAACTGAGTTATACTTCCACTAAACACCTATCAGTAAAACTGACTATGTTCAAGTCTTCTCAACCTTCTAGCTTAGTATTGTCAAACTGTTGAGGGATGCAACCACAACTAGGCTAGGTTATAAAATAAAGTTTAAGGGTATTCTGAATAACTCTCACAATAGAGTGTTTACAATGTTGTATTCTCAGAATAATATTTCTCAGCACTTAGACAAGATAAATAATAAATAGCAAGATAGTAGAGACAAATGCATAGTGTTTATTGTGGTAAGTTGTTGCTTGTGTTTTACAATGAGAGTTGCGTGTTCGTTTAAAGAGATTTTTAGGGTTTTTGGTTGTTGTCCGGTTTGCAAGAAATTAGCATGTATCATGAAGTTTCGTATCAAATCTTATGAGATTGATTCGCCATTAAACTCGTTAAAAATATCTTTGAAATTAATTTTTCAAATCTTGATATGGACACAGAAGGAGCAGAGGATATTGTGTTCTAGTTATGTTGCGTAGATCTTCAAGGTGTTTAGTAGATGATACGCAAAAGCTTTGTCTTCTTCAGAATGCTGACTATTGTCAAAGTGTGACTTATCAGAGCATTGACTATTATCAAAGTCAGACGATCACTAGTTTGTCACACTTATCAATAGTCAGATGCTTGTTGTAGTCATTAGATACAAACTAATCAGAGCATTGCTTGCAATAACAGAATCTCAATAGGCGTGTTTTAGAGCGCGTTCACAAGACTTAGAGTACGGAAATCAAAAGCGGAGTCTTGGTGTTCCTTTAATTTAGTTCAAACATTAGAGGATGCAGCGTGAACTTAAGGAATAACATGTTATGAAGATTGCACACTAAACCAGAATGTTGGTGCTTTAAATTGTTCTCACAAAATAATGACATAATCATCAAAACACGTAAGGGTGATAGTTCTTCAAACCAACTTGGTTCTAATAATCTCTCCCTTTTTGATGATGACTTAATTGCAATTTTAGTTCCTCTATTATTACTAATTCACAGAAATGGTCTCCTTATTTTTAAAGGTCGACAACTTCGGTCCCTCCCTCATATTTTGAACTAACAAATGCGGAATTGACATATTTTTAATGACGTGACATATAATTCTATGATATAGAACCATCTAGATGCATTAGTTATTCATATGTCATTAATTAAATTAAAAATATGAAAATTTTCTAAATTTGAAAGCTAAGTTTTTACTGCATTTTATTCCAATTTCATGGGTGTTAATCATTTTACATTATCCTATCATATGTCACTTTATTTAAAACATATCACGTCGTCATTTTTTAGTTAAAAAATCAGAAGGAGAGACCAAAACGGTCAACTTTTAAAATAAGGGGACCAATTTCGTGAATCGGTAAAAATCGAGGGACTAAAATTACAATTAAACCATTTTAATTTTACAGGAGTAAAAAGAAATAACATAGAATATCACAACAATGCTCTCCTTTAATCTATGCAAGTCTAAATGTAAGAGTGATGAGAGAAATTCTGAAGAGATAGTTGATAAGTATTAGTAATTGAATTTTAAAAAGATCTTTAAATTTTCATGCATTAAAATTGTTCAAAATATTTTCCTCTTTTTTTCATCAAACAAAAAGAGTAGAGTAGTCAACAAGCAGAAAAGTGAGAACAAAAGTACAATAAAGGAAAAAATATACATAGTCAATCAAAAGAAAATACATGGAACTGCAAATTTGGGTTAGTCAGCCTAGCTAAGATTAAACTTAGGGTAGCTTGAATGTTCTCCTGATTTTTGGTTGTTTGTTCCATGAACGTCTCTGTCTTAGCTTCCAACCGATCAAAGTCTTCCTTTTTGACATACTTGGAAGGACCGAACGCAAGGCCAAAAGGAGTGGCATATTGACTTCTGGAGGCAAATTCTGCAGATCTTGGAGCAACATCAGTAGGAGCATCCAAGAAGGGTATTTCAAATTTTGGAATGAGCACGGGGAACTACATAGGTGCAAATGGAGCAACCATTGGGAGCTCTAAATGAACACCACTAGAGGGAGATGGATCTTCCCTTGATGAGCCTTCGGACGTAACATTCAAGAGCTTTCTGGACCAGTCGCTATGGGCTTTTTGAAGTTGCACGATCCATAGATAGAGGATCTATGTTGTTTGTCTAAAATCTATAGTGTTATGGGAGATCAACTGCATTCCATGATCCATGTTGTCCCTTATCCAATTGGTGACAAACGAGAGGACCTTGTTCCACTGGTTGGAAACTTCATTAAGGTTCAAAATTTGAGCATTTTGATTGCGTGTTAAAGTGAATTTGACAATAAGAGAAGTAATGAATGCCTCAAGGTTTGGAAAGCCAAAGAGAATGGATGAGGGGAATGAGGTCTAGCGGGATGGTGGAGGTGATAGGTTCAAAGTGAAAAGGAGGTGAGAGAGGATCAGAGAAGTCTTTTAATGATGTATCAAAGATTAAGTTAACGAGGACATGAGTTGCTGTCTCAACTTCTTGGCGAGGGGGACTCACAAGTCTTGGTGTGGTAGAGTGAGATGCAAGAGTCGAGGACAGGTGTTTGTGGAATGTTTGAATCAATAGCTTATATTTCCTATTTTATATCTAAAGTCTTATATCTATCTCATTATTAACTCTCCTTCACTTTAAATTATATATAATCCTTTAAAATACCCTATAAATATATGATATAAAGTAAAAGAAAGATGAAGTAAGAATCTCTATAACCACTTCAAAGTGATCACTAATATGTTGCAATGCGAATGGAGCATATTTCATGCAATTGCAAATATTACCACAACCGCAATGTTACAGTTATATCATGTAATATAATCCACAATTTAAAATTATCGTTACAATCATTGTAATTGCTCACACTCTTAGTAAGGTGACATATATAAAACTAGCTCTTAAAATGTTCACATTTATTTTAAAATCTAATATATATTAAAAGTCATAGTTGTTTTGTTGTCATTATTTTTTTGCATATGTACTGTATTAATATAATTTTAAACTCTTAATAAATAAATATTTTTTTAGGCAACTTATATAATTAGTAAATGTGTATTACATGTGTGGGAGTGAAAAAGAGAGAAAAAATGGTTTCTCCGACAGTAATCTAACAGTAATATTTAACCTTTTTTTTTTCAATTTAGAATTAGATTAGCATATAAACTATATATATTATATCATTATATATACATACAGTAACGGATTTATAAATATTTTTGTTGGAGACAATAAAATAATATATATATTTTAATAAAAAAAAATATTACTAACTTACAAAATATATAACTATAATGCTTAAATAAACTCAAAATATATATGAATTTTTATATATTATATATTTTCTATGATATTTCGTTTTCAAAAAAATGTTCAATCAATCTTTTACTGTTTATATTATTGAATATATCATTATCTATATATATATATATATATATATATATATATATATATACAGAATTTTGTTCAAAGTTGTTTAATGAATTAATTCAAGGATGGTTGATTTTTGATCTGAAGTTATGGGGTATTTATACTCCATAAAACATCCTTTCAGATTCGTGGCCATTGATCCAAGAGGTTTGATGAAAAATTACAATGTTCTAGAGGCATTCCAGATCTGAAAAATTGTAATGTTTCCAGGTGTATTCGAATACAGTATATGTGTATTCGAATACACGTCTTTGTAACGTTCAAAAAATTCAAATTTTACATCTTGTATTCGAATACACATCAGTGTAGTCGAATACAGATTAATGTATTTTAGCCTCTGACTTAACTTGTATTCGACTACATATGGGTGTAGTCGAATACACTTGGCCACTGACTTAGCTTGTATTCGACTACGGATGGGTGTAGTCGAATACACCATTTAACGTTTTGCCTCTGACTTAAGTTGTATTCGAATACAACATGGTGTATTCGAATACACTTATGCAAATTGTCAAAAATATGATTTTAAATGATTTGTTAATGTTGTTTTTGATTTTCGAAAACATGTTAAATGCATATGTAAATATGAATTGTTCTCATGTATTTGAACTATTGATTTGTATCATATACCTTTACATTTAATCATTTATTATTTGGATTTGGAAGCTTATTCAAGATGGTTTGATCTTCTTTTTGATCTTGCTGCATTGTCCATAGTTGGTGATCTTGTCGTCATTAAAAACATGTAGTTTACACTAGTGTTAGAAGAAATTATAATTACCTCAAAATTTGACTTTGTAAATACCAATTTTCATCAATGTAATGAGCAGTGACAATCATATACCCTTTTTTTATTGCCCGTAGTCCACATATCATAAATAATGGCCACTCTTCTTGGAAGAGTTTCTAACAACTTCAAAATTGTGGTTATCTTAACTTCGTACACTAAATATCTCTCTTTTTTTTTTTACTGTATTTCTACAAGGAACTTGAAATAATGGTTGGAGAGAGGCTGAGTATCTCCTAAAACCAATATATTCCACTATTGAAAGTTGATATTCATGCAAAATAATTGCATATGCAAGCTCTGTTTACCTTGCAAGACCTTAGCGGAATGAAATGTTTGCCCTTTATTTTGTTTCATGATAGCCAAACATGGACTACAAATTTTCATATGTTCGCGCATGTGTGACGTCCCATCTCTTGCTCTCCCACCAAGCAATTTCTTAAATAAATTACATTTAGCTTTATCTTTTCCATCAACTTTGACCTTTGTAAAATGGTCCTATACAATACTTTTAAGCCTATTGGGACGATCTTCGATTATTTCATCCGCCATATTATCATTTATATCATACTAAGGTGTTTCCATGGTTTTATTTGGCGTGGAAGCATTAACTGGCATATTACAACTTCCTTTTATAGTTGGTTGATGTGAATTTTCTTCTGAAATAAGTTGACATGGTAGTAGTTGAGATGTGTCATCAATTTTCATGTCTATATTATGTAAAGTTGCACATAAAAAAAAAAATTAATTAATTAGTTCATAAAAGCTTTGATGAGTAGTATAAATTAAAATATAAAAAAAATTAGATTATTCGTCCATCACCTCATTAATCATCATACATCCAAAAAAAACTATAATTAGATTATTCTAATTTCTAAAAACAAATTTAACACTAACAAATTAATATAAATTGTTATATGTGCGTAACTTATTATCTATTAAAAAATAGAGGTACTTATATGAGAAAACATCAAATTCTAAATAATAACCAAATATGATTGATGTTGTTAATACATGGTGAAGGAAAAAGATGATAAATTAATAAATAATGTACAATAGGGTGAAATATTGACAAATATAATATATAACATTTATATATGGGGTGTATAAAAAGCTATTAAATATAAATATGACAAAATATTGAGAAAGAAAAAAATGGTTAAATTTATACAAAATGCCAGAAGAAAAACGTAAAGGAAAAGCCTAAGATGAAGAAAAACGCTAATTTTTACAAAATAAAGTTTTCATAATAAACCAAAATTAATAGAGAATCATAATATACCAAAATATTATAAATCAAGAATCTAGATTAATCAGAATAAATCAAAAGAGCTATATTTAGATTATTCTAATTTCTAAAAACAGTTTTACAACTAACAAATTAATCAGATTTAAACCAGAATAAATCAAGAATCACATAAAAGTTTAATCAAGAAAAAATTGTTATTATAAACCAGAATCATTCAAAATAAACCAAAAGAAATATATTTAGATTACTCTAATTTCTAAAAACAGATTTAGCACTAACAAATTAATCAGATTTAAATCAAGAATCACATACAAGTTTAATCAAGAAAAACATTATTAATCAACTGAGTTATACTTCCACTAAACACCTATCAGTAAAACTGACTATGTTCAAGTCTTCTCAACCTTCTAGCTTAGTATTGTCAAACTGTTGAGGGATGCAACCACAACTAGGCTAGGTTATAAAATAAAGTTTAAGGGTATTCTGAATAACTCTCACAATAGAGTGTTTACAATGTTGTATTCTCAGAATAATATTTCTCAGCACTTAGACAAGATAAATAATAAATAGCAAGATAGTAGAGACAAATGCATAGTGTTTATTGTGGTAAGTTGTTGCTTGTGTTTTACAATGAGAGTTGCGTGTTCGTTTAAAGAGATTTTTAGGGTTTTTGGTTGTTGTCCGGTTTGCAAGAAATTAGCATGTATCATGAAGTTTCGTATCAAATCTTATGAGATTGATTCGCCATTAAACTCGTTAAAAATATCTTTGAAATTAATTTTTCAAATCTTGATATGGACACAGAAGGAGCAGAGGATATTGTGTTCTAGTTATGTTGCGTAGATCTTCAAGGTGTTTAGTAGATGATACGCAAAAGCTTTGTCTTCTTCAGAATGCTGACTATTGTCAAAGTGTGACTTATCAGAGCATTGACTATTATCAAAGTCAGACGATCACTAGTTTGTCACACTTATCAATAGTCAGATGCTTGTTGTAGTCATTAGATACAAACTAATCAGAGCATTGCTTGCAATAACAGAATCTCAATAGGCGTGTTTTAGAGCGCGTTCACAAGACTTAGAGTACGGAAATCAAAAGCGGAGTCTTGGTGTTCCTTTAATTTAGTTCAAACATTAGAGGATGCAGCGTGAACTTAAGGAATAACATGTTATGAAGATTGCACACTAAACCAGAATGTTGGTGCTTTAAATTGTTCTCACAAAATAATGACATAATCATCAAAACACGTAAGGGTGATAGTTCTTCAAACCAACTTGGTTCTAATAATCTCTCCCTTTTTGATGATGACTTAATTGCAATTTTAGTTCCTCTATTATTACTAATTCACAGAAATGGTCTCCTTATTTTTAAAGGTCGACAACTTCGGTCCCTCCCTCATATTTTGAACTAACAAATGCGGAATTGACATATTTTTAATGACGTGACATATAATTCTATGATATAGAACCATCTAGATGCATTAGTTATTCATATGTCATTAATTAAATTAAAAATATGAAAATTTTCTAAATTTGAAAGCTAAGTTTTTACTGCATTTTATTCCAATTTCATGGGTGTTAATCATTTTACATTATCCTATCATATGTCACTTTATTTAAAACATATCACGTCGTCATTTTTTAGTTAAAAAATCAGAAGGAGAGACCAAAACGGTCAACTTTTAAAATAAGGGGACCAATTTCGTGAATCGGTAAAAATCGAGGGACTAAAATTACAATTAAACCATTTTAATTTTACAGGAGTAAAAAGAAATAACATAGAATATCACAACAATGCTCTCCTTTAATCTATGCAAGTCTAAATGTAAGAGTGATGAGAGAAATTCTGAAGAGATAGTTGATAAGTATTAGTAATTGAATTTTAAAAAGATCTTTAAATTTTCATGCATTAAAATTGTTCAAAATATTTTCCTCTTTTTTTCATCAAACAAAAAGAGTAGAGTAGTCAACAAGCAGAAAAGTGAGAACAAAAGTACAATAAAGGAAAAAATATACATAGTCAATCAAAAGAAAATACATGGAACTGCAAATTTGGGTTAGTCAGCCTAGCTAAGATTAAACTTAGGGTAGCTTGAATGTTCTCCTGATTTTTGGTTGTTTGTTCCATGAACGTCTCTGTCTTAGCTTCCAACCGATCAAAGTCTTCCTTTTTGACATACTTGGAAGGACCGAACGCAAGGCCAAAAGGAGTGGCATATTGACTTCTGGAGGCAAATTCTGCAGATCTTGGAGCAACATCAGTAGGAGCATCCAAGAAGGGTATTTCAAATTTTGGAATGAGCACGGGGAACTACATAGGTGCAAATGGAGCAACCATTGGGAGCTCTAAATGAACACCACTAGAGGGAGATGGATCTTCCCTTGATGAGCCTTCGGACGTAACATTCAAGAGCTTTCTGGACCAGTCGCTATGGGCTTTTTGAAGTTGCACGATCCATAGATAGAGGATCTATGTTGTTTGTCTAAAATCTATAGTGTTATGGGAGATCAACTGCATTCCATGATCCATGTTGTCCCTTATCCAATTGGTGACAAACGAGAGGACCTTGTTCCACTGGTTGGAAACTTCATTAAGGTTCAAAATTTGAGCATTTTGATTGCGTGTTAAAGTGAATTTGACAATAAGAGAAGTAATGAATGCCTCAAGGTTTGGAAAGCCAAAGAGAATGGATGAGGGGAATGAGGTCTAGCGGGATGGTGGAGGTGATAGGTTCAAAGTGAAAAGGAGGTGAGAGAGGATCAGAGAAGTCTTTTAATGATGTATCAAAGATTAAGTTAACGAGGACATGAGTTGCTGTCTCAACTTCTTGGCGAGGGGGACTCACAAGTCTTGGTGTGGTAGAGTGAGATGCAAGAGTCGAGGACAGGTGTTTGTGGAATGTTTGAATCAATAGCTTATATTTCCTATTTTATATCTAAAGTCTTATATCTATCTCATTATTAACTCTCCTTCACTTTAAATTATATATAATCCTTTAAAATACCCTATAAATATATGATATAAAGTAAAAGAAAGATGAAGTAAGAATCTCTATAACCACTTCAAAGTGATCACTAATATGTTGCAATGCGAATGGAGCATATTTCATGCAATTGCAAATATTACCACAACCGCAATGTTACAGTTATATCATGTAATATAATCCACAATTTAAAATTATCGTTACAATCATTGTAATTGCTCACACTCTTAGTAAGGTGACATATATAAAACTAGCTCTTAAAATGTTCACATTTATTTTAAAATCTAATATATATTAAAAGTCATAGTTGTTTTGTTGTCATTATTTTTTTGCATATGTACTGTATTAATATAATTTTAAACTCTTAATAAATAAATATTTTTTTAGGCAACTTATATAATTAGTAAATGTGTATTACATGTGTGGGAGTGAAAAAGAGAGAAAAAATGGTTTCTCCGACAGTAATCTAACAGTAATATTTAACCTTTTTTTTTTCAATTTAGAATTAGATTAGCATATAAACTATATATATTATATCATTATATATACATACAGTAACGGATTTATAAATATTTTTGTTGGAGACAATAAAATAATATATATATTTTAATAAAAAAAAATATTACTAACTTACAAAATATATAACTATAATGCTTAAATAAACTCAAAATATATATGAATTTTTATATATTATATATTTTCTATGATATTTCGTTTTCAAAAAAATGTTCAATCAATCTTTTACTGTTTATATTATTGAATATATCATTATCTATATATATATATATATATATATATATATATATATATATAATTAATAAATCATTCAACTACTCATCCAATGAAAGTTTAAAATAAAAAAAATAATACAATTATTGAAAGGATTTTTTTCAAGAATATCCTTTTTTTTATACCAACATACCCCTTCCCAATTTTATATATCAGATTTTCTTACTTTTTGGGTCCAATAGGAGGTCGCTGGCCCAGGGTATGACCAGCTGAAGATCACTCTGAAATGGATTGGAGGTCGCAGGCCTAGGAGACGACCTCTTACTAGGATTTTTTTTTGTCGTTTTATGTATTATTATATTAATTTAATATATTAATAAATAAAAAATAATAATAATAAATAATACATTAATAAATAATAATAATACATAATAATAATAATAATAATAATATTAAAAATGATTATAATTAAAAATAGTAAATCATTTTATAAATTTCAAAGAAAATCCATTAAAAATACTAATTGGACAACTGTTTATTTAATAAATTAAAACTAGCTATAATATTTAAAAAAACAAAATACTAATAAATAATAATAATAATAATAATAATAACAATAATAATAATAATAATAATAATAATAATAATAATAATAATAATTTGCTACTTTCCAAATTTGCTACTTACCAAATTGTACAATTTATGATTAATCAATTTGCTAAAAGTAATTTGATACTTACCAAATTTGCTACTTACTAAATTGGACAATTTGCAATTAATCAATTTGTTACCAAATTATACAATTGATTAATTTTTTCATTAATTTTCTCATTTAATGATAAAATTAATGATTAATCACAAATTGCTAAAATTAATTTTCTCATTAAATATGATTTGATAAATTGATTAATTTTCTCATTAATTTACAAATTGATTTAATATCAAAAAAATTGATTCGTGTGATTGGTAAATTGAATCTGCATTACCTTGTTTGTTTTGTCACATTTATTCAACCGCATTAATTTTGATATATATATTTTGTCACACTACCAATCACACGAATCAATTTTTTTGATTTATTGAGATAAAACCAGATAATATATTGTATACTAATATTATTAATTTATCTCAAAAGATAAAATTAAATTAAATATATTTATCAGGTATTTTAAAAATATCTATATATAAAATGATTAGATTAGGTTTATTTTTTACTTTTATTACTTTTTCCAATCACAAGAATCAATTTTTTTTTTATTAAATCAATTTGTAAATTAATAAGAAAATTAATCAATTTACTAAATCACATTTAATGAGAAAATTAATCTATTGTACAATTTGGTAAGTAAAAAATTGATTAATTGCAAATTGTCCAATTTGGTAAGTAGCAAATTGATTAATCATAAATTGTACAATTTGGTAAGTAGCAAATTATTATTATTCGTATTTTGTTTTTTTTAAATATTATAATTAGTTTTAATTTATTAAATAAACAATTATCCAATTGTATTTTTAATTTATTTTCTTTGAAATTTATAATATAATTTATTATGTTTAATTTTAATTATTTTTAATTATAATCATTTCTAATCATAATAATTATTATTATTATTATTGTTATTTATTAATGTATTTATTATTATTATTAGTATTATTTATTAATGTATTATTTATTAATATATTGAATTCATATAATAATACATAAAACGACCCCAAAAAAATTCGACCCTAGTAAGAGATCACCCCCTAGGCCAGCGACCTTCAACTAGGTCCATTTCAGTGTTGTCTTCAGCTAGTCGCACTCTAGGCCAGCGACTTTCTATTAGGTCCAAAAAGTTAGACAATCTGATATACAAAACAGGGAGTGATATATTTTGGTATAATAATAAAAAAAAAATATTACTGCAAAAATAATGTCTTTATTAAAAAGTTTTTTGTTATCTTGTGGGGCAAGATCCCCCATTGCTTATATACATGAATGGTGAATAGAAAATCAATGAGTATCATAAAAATTATATTTATACTATATTTAAAGTATGCCATTATTCATTAACAAATATTTGGAGAGTTTTTAAGTAATCACAACTATTAATGAATATATATAGATATCATCTTTTAAATAAAATAATTATTTACATAAAAAATTAACTTTTTAGTTGTAATTATCTAGAACTTTCTCTCTATTTTGTTAATAGAAAAAATATTAACATATTAATACATTAATAGATAAATAAAATATATAACAAAATTTTATCATAAAAGTATTAATATATTAATACATAAACAAACAAAAAAACTACAACATATCTATTTTACTAATTTACTATCAAGATATCTATCATACTATTAAATTAATCTTTGTATCCATTAACTAACAAATACCCAAATATTCATTTGCTAACGGATTTTTTTGTTGTTGCCATCTCTGGTGAATATCTCTCCAAATCAAAAGGCTTTTAAATTTGAGTTCCAATCTTAGTTTTGGGTTTAAAAAATCAGAAACCTAAAAGAGGAAAATTGGCTATTGTACCCTCCCATTTAAACTTATACCCCCCCAACTTAATATTTTTTAAGTAAAATATCCAAAATAACCCTAAAAAAACAGTAAAAGTCAAAATAAGAAAAAAAATTGAAACACTTTACCCCCACACTGAAAAATCCGGAAAAGTAAGTTTTCGGAAAAAAAAAAAAAAGTTTTTACCGGAAATTTCAAGAGGATTGAAATTTCCGGTAGTTCAAAATACATACCGGAAATTTCAAAAACGAAATTTCCGGGAGGCAAACCGGAAATTTCAATCCTCTTGAAATTTCCGGTACACTGTGTAATTTTTTTTATTTTTTATTTTTGTTTATTGAATTTTGTTAGTGAGGACCAGAGGAGGAAAATCTGACGGTGGTGATTATTCGCGAGTTCGGCCTCCTACATAATCAAATAGGAGAGCTGCTGTTGAAAAAAGGAGAAAGAGAAATGAGGAAAGGCAGGCCCTAGGACGAGCAGCCCCAAGATGAGCAGCCCCAGCAAAATCTTATGTTTGATGCAGAACAGGATGAGCAGCCCCAGCACGATCATGTGTTTTATGATGAATATGACCAGCAGCAGCAACAGTTTGATGATGAACATGGTCAGCAGCACCAGCCTGATGAACCCATGTTTCCTGGAGGTCCTTATGATCTTTCTGTCCTTACAGATTATGAGCATCATATTGCAATTAATGTGTGGAATGGACAGGTTAGTAAATAATTTATTTTATTACATATTATAATATATTTGTAGTATAAGTTATTTTATTACACATTATAATTTATTTGTAGTATAAGATTATAATATATTTTTAATTGTGTTATTTTTAATTAAACAGGAAAGACGTGCCTTGAAAGTTGTTTCCAATGGCAAAAAGCAAGACAAATTCATTGATATTAGATATCATTTACCTGCTCAAATAGATCATTGGATTAATATATCTGGATTACGTCCTCTGAGAAGATGTAGTTTGCATATGATTGACGGTAATATGATATCTGCTTTTGCTGAGAGATGCCACGCAGAGACTAGTTCATTTCACCTGCCATTCGGGGAAATGACTATTACTCTTGACGACGTCAGGGGTCTTTTGAGCATCCCGTGTACTGGAGAGTTTTTCACACCTCCCGCAAATGTCAATGAAGATTTGGCAACTGATGCTGCTGTTGAGTTGTTGGGGGTTACATATGATGAAGTTGTCACTGAGGCTAGGACCAATAGAGGGGCCTCGTATAGTTTTGAGTGGTTGAAAGAGGTATTTTTTAAGAAACTTCATGAACGAAGATATGATTGTGTAGCTAGGGCATATCTACTTCATTTGGTAGGATGTACCATTCTTGCGGATAAAAGTTTTACACTTGTATCTGCAAAATATCTCTTTCTGTTTCAAGATCTTGATAGTTGTGGTAAATGGGCATGGGGACCGGCTGCACTTGTTGTGCTATATGACTATCTTAGAGACAGTACATTGCCTGCAACCAAACAGATTGGAGGATATTTGTCTTTATTTCAGGTACTATTATATTTATTATATTTATTATACTTATCATTATTTTTTTAATTATTTCATCACCTTAATAATTTTACTACATTTCAATTATTTACAGACTTGGATTTATGAACATTTCCCTCATATTTGTAAACGGGATATGGATGAGCATATTTCCTCGATGCCACGGATGTTTCGTTGGACGGCAAAACAAACATCTGGGAATGTTGCATATTATAGGGCAAAGTTGGATGCTTTGAGGGATTCGGATATTATCTGGGCACCAGATTACGATCAGAACGCTGTGACACGATTTATTTATTATTCCGAGTTATTATTAGCGACCTATTTATTATTTAGAGTTATTATTAGCGACTAAATTCCAAACAACATTTAAAGTGGCAATCTTATCATTTAAAGCAACATACAAATTAAAAGTGGAAATCATCTAAATTTAAAACAACATTTAAAGTGTCAATCATATCATTTAAAACAACATACAACTCAAAAGTATCAATCATCTGCCAAAGACATATAATCTGAATTATTTTCTAAATCTAAAGAACCTCAATGTTGTAGACGTCCTGCATAAGCGATAGCCCATGATGTAGACTCATCGCTACGATGCTTCTTCCAATGCCATGCAAGTGGAGGTAACGGACATGCAGATTTCAATTTAACTTGAACCCAATGATTTTCGTTAACAAAACCAATGCTGATAACATGATCACGTGACAAATCTCCATTATGTGCACCCCTCAATGGGAAAAAAGTCAAACAAAAAGTTTTTGCTAATGTAACAAGAACGAGATTATATTTTGTTGCTATCACGTAACCCATATCAGGAATGGTTATCCACTTCTCGTTAGCTTGGTTTTCCAACTCAGTTACAAGTAAAGACTCTGTCACTTCTTGCAAACGTTCCTTGAATAATGCAGCATATAAATCAGGTTTGGACTTAATCTCTGTATACAATTGCCGACGTATAATGCTCCAGTATTCTTCACCATAACCAAGTAAAGCAGCAATAGCACGATATCCACAGTTTCCATCTGCTTTAACATTAACTATGTCTTCAATATATGGATGAATTAAAGAAGGAAACTCGTGGAAATATTTTTTAACCTGGTGGGAGACTTGTTTGGATGCTTGATGGGAGACTTGTTTGGATACCTGCTGGGAGACTTGAGTATCAACATGCTCAAAGTATGATGGGTCGCGATATACGTCATATCCCTTCGGCTTATTGCCTTTTTTCTTAACACCACCTTTTGTTTTGATTTTATCCACTGGTGCACACATTGATGTTGTCTCCGGATATGCTATTTCACGCAACTTGCTCTTTAAAGCCCTTCTTCCAGCAATATTAAGTATTTTCCATTTTTTCCAAATTATATCCATCTCCGATGTAATGTCCAACTCTGAATCATTTGTCAACTGGTCATTCTCTTGATCACTATTCAAGGTTAATTTCCTCCAATGTATATGAACAGCATCTAATGGGATTGGAACACCTTTCATCTTGTATCCTGCTAACTCACATGCACAAGGTAATCCATGAGTCTTTCTAAGTATACAACAACACACATCTTTGTCGTTACCGACATAACTGACTCTCTTGTATTCTTCAACAATATCACCTAAGGCTTTCTTGGATACCACCCAAGTCAATTTCTCAAAGAATGGATTGTTGTGTATATGCTCTTTGCGACCTTTACTTATCTCAAATGAACCTTTGATCTTAATAATTTGAAACTTCAACATGTCATTCATACCATTCCATGCCTTACAAAAATCTCCTTTACTGTGTTCCAAAAATCTCTTCAATGACCAATGAGCAGACTCAACCCTAATATTTAAACAAAAAAAATACAAAATGTGAAGTAATGATCATATATCATGCATAAATCATATATCATATATCATACAAAATGTGAAATTTTAATGACATACCTATTAGTCGTAGTATTTCCTAGATGCAATACTCGATTGGTCCATGCTTCAACAAATCTTTCCTTATGAGGATTCAACCATGTGTCTCTGACGTAGTCAAAGAAAATAATATTATCGACACATGCTTGCTCAAATACTTGCAAAAGTTCCTCGTACTCCTTCTCTTCAGAACAATAAACAATTTTCCTCCACAACTCAAGAATGGGTTCTTGCATGTCTTTCTTTAATATATACTGTTTGCATTTGGCTCCAACATTTTTGTTAATATGAAGTTGACAAAGTAAATTTGTTGAAGATGGAAATACAACTTTAATTGCATTCATTAAAGCCAGTTCTCTGTCAGTCACAATCACCTGAGGAAATGGCGTGTTTGAAAAAAACAACTCTTTTAACTTCTCCAATGCCCACCAAAAGTTGTCTTGACGTTCAGAATCCATATAAGCAAATGCAACATTAAATGTCAACCAAGTTGAAGTTACACCAACAATTTCAAACAACGGTAACCTATACTTGTTGGTTTTGTAGGTGCTATCCATGATCAATACAAGAGGGAACATGTTAAGCAAAGTTATGGAATCTGTGTGCGTCCAAAACATATCCCTCACAACGTTGGAGTCCTCATGAGTCCTACTCCAACAAGTATATTTCTCAGCTTCAAGTAACTTCAACAAATGTTGCATATCAGTTCTAGGTCCCATCAAATTCTTCCTGTATGTACTTCGTCGCTTGTAAATTTGATAGATACTAGTCACATTCTCCGTATCTCGATCTCTCAAAGATGACAAGATATGTCTCGGTGCAACGTGATACTTTGTCAACTCGTCAACATGTTTCTTATCTTCTTCTGTTAAGCGTCCCATAAATGCATTATTCTCAAAAGTAGCTACTAACTCATGGTTGTGAAGTCCACAGATTAAACTAATAATCCATCCTTCATCATTTTTCAGTGGTCTCGATTTAAGTTTAAACGGACATCCACACTTTTTAGTTGAAGTACCTGTGTCATTTTTATTTGACTTATATTGTCCACCTCTATCACAACCAAGAATTAATTTTGACTTTCTTCCTCTCTTTCCAGTCTCTAAGTCTGATCGAGTAATGATAACTGCTACTCGATTTTGTCGACCTATCTCTCTTGCCCATGATATGACAGCTTCTCGTGACTCAAAAATTTGATCAGTTGTAAATGCTTCAGTTAAATCTATAAATACTGGTCGTGTGTTTTCCATCCCTAGTTCAAAAAAACAATTCAAATAAAATAACAAACAAATTAAAAACATATTCAAAAAAAAAAAATTAAGTACCGAATTTTTGAAATTTCCGGATTAACTACCGAAAATTTCAAAAAACCAAATTTCCGGTGAATAAAAAATGACTACCGGATTTTTCAAAATTTTTGAAATTTCCGGTAGCTTCCGGAAATTTGAAATTTCCGGTATTGAAATTACAACTACCGGAAATTTCATTGACCAAATTTCCGGTAACAATTAATACTACCGGAAATTTTGTTGCAAAATGAGACTTACCGGAAATTTCAACAAGGTCAGATTTTAGAGTAATTTTTTTTAACTGCTCACGTGAATGAAATTTTTAAGGATAAAATTGGATTTTTAACAAATTGGGGGGTATAAGTTTAAACGGGGGGTACAAAAGCCAATTCTCCTAAAAGAGAGCCACATTTATATTAGGCCCAAACGTAGAAGGCCCTAAAATCTAAAATTGGTCGACAACCCAACAAAAATTTCAGCAATTTTTTATTCTTTTATATTTTTTTGGGAAAAAGTTTCTCATAAGAAAAAAAAATTGGAAAAACTTTTTTTCCAAAAATAATATTTGAATTTTTTTTAAAATATATTATTTATAAATTGTTTTTAAAGATTATCTTTTTAATAAATAAATATCTTTTTTTTCCCGACTTTATTTTTATAAGTAAAATGAATTCAAAATAATTGAGTAACAAAAAAATGGAATCACAAAGTCCATACCAAATTTTGGCAAAACAAATGACATAATGGAGATCAGGGTAAAAAATAAACTCACTCAATCTCAAGAGGGGGCCATAATTTTCTCTCATACCTTTGAGGGAAGACAATAGTTGTGTAGATACAATTTGCCAAATCATGGTTTTCAAATCAATGGTCTTTATTTTCTTTTTTCTTTTATATATATACTTTTTGGTATTATTTACTTAGTGGTATTAAACTTTAGCTTTTTCGTTATTAGTAATTTTGTTTTGGACAATTTTTTTGTCACCGGGTTTTACCCTTGGAATTTTACTGATAAAGTTTTTACATTGTAATTTTGACATTATCCTTTCAAATATCTTTATCTTTATTTGTTTAATAATATTTAATGGATTGATGCAAATGATAGGTAGAAGGTGTGAGGAACCAACATAGTTGGAATTACAATGTTCACTATGTGATGTATTTGTACTTTAATGTTGATTTTTGTTAAAGGAAAAAGAGTTGAGTAGGGAAATTGGTAGATAAGCATATAAATTAAAGAGTTAAATAAGTTTTTTAGCTTTTATAAAATTTTGAAATTTTTATTTTAGTCCTATAAGAAAAACTCATTTTTTAGTCCTATAAAATTATTTTTCAAGCTATTTTAATCCATGTTGAAATTAAATATTCTTTAATTTTTAAATTTTTTAATAATTTTTTACAAGTATGTTTAGAACATTATTAAAAGTTCATCTACACAAATTTAAAATTTTTTAACTTAGGATGAATTAAATATGAATATTTTAAATGTCATATATGTTCAAGATAAAAGTTCTAAAAATATGAACTTAGAAATTGACTCACTGTAAAACATAGAAGGCCCAAAAATGTAAAATTGGTCGACAATCCAATTTTCTTTTTTTACATTTTTTAACCTTTTATTTTAGGGACAAAATTCCTAGAAAACTCAAAAATAATTATTTTTTTTAAATCTAAATATTTTGGATTGTTTTTTTAAAACATATTATTTATAAAAACAAATTAATTTCTTTTAATAAATATTATCTTTTTCCAAACTGTATTTTTTTTATATAAAATGAACTCAATAATATGGATAAAAAAAAATCGAACCACAAAAACCCTACCTAAGTCACGCAAAACATGACATAACAGAGACCGGAGCAAAAATATAAATTTACTCAATTTTAATAGATGATCATAATTTTCTCTCATATCTATAAGGAATATAATAGTTGTACGGATAAATTGACTAATCATAATTTTCAGATGAATAGTTTGATGTAGTGGAATCTTATTTCAACTTTCATCTTTGATGATTTTGACCATAACTAAAATAGTCTCTTTTTTTTTTGTTAAAAAAAGAATTTGTATTGTTTATTTAATGGTTTTAGACTTCAACTTTTTCATTATTTGTTATTTTAGTTTCAAATATTTATTTTTTAACCAAATTTTATCCCCTTAGAATTTTACTAATAAACTTTTTTATTTTTACAGGTAATGTCTGTCCTTTAAATTATACCTTTGGATTTTGACATAATTCTCTTAAGTATCTATATTTTTATTTAATAATATTTATTAAGATTATACAAATGATAGATCATTATGCAAATGATACAAATGATGGATGATTGTGAAAATATCAAGATAGTTGAAATTCCATCCCCACCATATGATGCATTTACACTTTTATTTTATTATTTTGTTATAAAAAAAGAAGTGGTCATACATTTAATTGTATAATAAGCTGGTCCCACACTTTGGTACAGCCATTGCAATAAAAAAAGTACAAGCAGTCAGGTATATTTTTCTTGTGTGGGCCCCATACACACATGTGCTGGAACATATCGCAAAATAGCTATGTGCTAATTGAATGCTTGTTGGGCCGAACAAATAATTTTGTACTGGTTTATTATACTTTTTCTGATTTATTAATTTAAACCTTTATTTTAACATTTTTTTTTACCAAAACAAATCTTTATTTGAATATATTTAAATACTTTTCTGATCTACCTATTTTAAGTGAAACAAATCAACTTCCATTATTTTTAAATATGGGATTTTATTTCCAATATTTCACAAATTTCAGTATCTTTTTCTTACAATCTAGTTTGAGGTGCCATTTAATAAATGATATTGATTTATACTAAAAACCCTGTTACAATTTTGTTTTTTAAATTTCATTGATAAAATCTAATTGTATTATTTTAAAATTCAATATTTACAATCTAAATTAGAAATGTTATATTATCATTGTTATATAATATAATATATATAATTTCACATCATTAATAAATATGACATGTCATAAAAAAAACAAGATTAAATTTGAATTAAGTGAAAAATCCAAAATTTATATAGTAATGGGACTAAAATCTTAGATTTATAAATGAAGAGATGAAAATTTAATTTCAATAAAAATGACCAAAACTATATTTAATTTTGAAATGAAAACGAAACCAAACTTAGAAATTATATTATTCAAATGAATATTATTGTAAAAATGGAGTTATGAATACTTAACATTGTTTGAGAGTCATGTATATTTGTTCAATTAATTGTGATGATGGTTGGTTATGAAATACAATAATCTTTTGTGTGACTCTTGCACCATGCATAAGGCCAAAAATATATAATGCAAGAATCTTCTCAAGTCCCACTAACTTTTCTTTCTTCCCTAAGTCAAATGAACTTTTTTTAACATATAATTATAAATCCATGTACATTTTACAAGACCAATTTCCTTTTAAATTTTCAAAGCATTCCTCACCTTGGAGTTATTTTCTTTTAGTTGGAAAGTTCTTTCTTTTTGCTTTTTGGTTCACAATCTGAAGAATCTTCTCATAATCACCCCTTCTTTTAATAGTGATTTTACTTTGTCAGGTAAAGTAGGGATTAGGTGCTTATAATGGTTTGGAGAGAGATGCATGGATTGAAGTCACAAAAGAAATCATAAATTCAACTATTTTTATTATTCGTATGATTTAATTGATTAACTAATAAATGTTGATATTGAAAAATTAAATAATATATTTTAAGTTCAAATTTAAGACTTTACAGTTATACGTAAATTTTTTTACTATTTTATCTACGGACACAAAAAATAACAATTCTCATTCACTATTTTTATTTTATTTTTATGTTAGTGTTAGGGATTAAACCCTCTTCCATATAACTCATTTGATGTTTATAAGTAACCCGCTAGATTACTAGTTCATATATTTAAAATGATATATTTAATATTGATAAACATATTTTTGAACAATATTGTTGTTACCAGTTGGGTGACAAATCAAGATAAATTCTTGTGCCTATCTTTTTTTCTTTAACAATAGTTTTGTTCTTCTGACGATTTACTTTCTAAAATCATTTTAACGAATATTTTGTTTATAAAAGAAGTTTTAAACTTAACAAAAAAAGTTTTTAAAGCACAAATGAATTAAAACTTCATTTCTTGTGTTTTCACTACATATTTTTCATTATCTTCAATTGGTATTAAAGTCAAGTTTGTTGATCGAGCACTTAACCGTGTAAGAGAAAAAATCTAATGAGAAAAATATTTTAAGTTTGATAATATATGTCCTAGTGGGAACATCAATATGTCTCCTTTAATTGATGAAGATAATTTTAATTACTGAAAAGACAATATTTAAGATTTTTTCGTTTATGAATTATGGAATATAGTTGAAGATGGTTACGTTGATAATAATAAATTAAGGTATTGTCAAAGAAAGAACAATACTCAATAAGTAAAAAACGAAGCAATACAAGTTACATAAATTGTGTATGCATGTTAGACTAGTATGTCTAACATTTGAATTGTTCAAAAGAATTTGAGACATTGACAAGACGTTAATCATTTTATACGGAAAAAAAATTAAGAGAACTTTTGGAAATCTTTTTGGTTCTATATGTTCTTTCTATTCTTTTTATTTGTTACATTAGTAAAAAAATTGTTCTTATTTGATTGTCTTTTTAAAATTCAATGCAAGATTAATCGATAATTTGTTAATAATATTATTAGTTATTCATTCCTAGAGAGAAATATATAAAATGAGATAATAAATAATTAAAACGTTATAGAAAAAAGATGAATAATAACCTAAAAATTGTAAACTTTAGTGATTGTCTTGTATGTAATAAAAATTATAATTTTCATATGAAGTCAAAATTGAATACTCTCTATAAAATAACGAATTGATTAATATATATATATATATATATATATGGTTCGAATTAAAAGAAGATAATAAATCTAGGTATGTGATCTTTTAATAAATAAAATAATTTAAATCAAATACTTTAATTTGTAGATTATTATTATTGTTTATCACAATAATAAAATATTATTATTAATATGTAAACTTTTTTATATTGATAATATATAAAAATTAAATTCATAAAACAAAATAATAATCCCAACCTATAGGAAAATAATTGATGGGTCTATGATGCACTTTGAAAATTAATTATTGATAAACGAAATTGCGACCTATATAACAGATCTCAACTTTGTCACAAGACTCCACTACAAAGTATTTGTATTTAACTTTTACACACACACACAGACACACATATAAATAGTAGATAAGCATATATTGATTTCAAGAGTAAATCTATATAACTCAATATAAATTATAAATTATATTAATTTAATTAATAATTATTGACAAAATATATTAATTATTAAGAATATAAGATTTTACAAAAATCTAAAATTTTTAGTTATATAATCTAGTTATAGATATTTACTTATATTATTTAAAAATTTATTATGTATTAAGTTTAAACTATTTAATAAAATATTAAATAGTTTTAAAATTTTATATATTTTTTTGAAATTGATCAATTCAATAAAAAAATTGAATTTAACAGTTGAATTAATAAAATTTATTACTTATATTAAGTTATAAATAGAGTAACTAGTAAAAGAGTTACTTCTAAAATCAAATAATTCTTATCTATATATATGAGTTAGATTAAATTTTTGTTCTTTTTCTTCACTTTAATTATAGATAAATCGATAAATTTGATTCCTGTATTGCGACAATATCTAGAAGGTAAGAATTTGGACAAGTTTGGGTGGGTGCGTGTGCATATGGTCAAAACATCGACTGAAGACTTGTAAATCATGTGTTTAGAAAAGAAAAATATTTAAATTGGAATTGAAATTAAAATTGATATTATTGTTAGAAATCTAATATGAATCTTATAACCAAATGAAGGTTTAGTTTCTTATTAAGGGAAAGAATATGCCAGCATATAGTTATACAGCAATGACCTTATTAAAGTTAAATGCATCCCGTCACTTTCACACACATTGTATATATTTATATTTTCTTTCCTCTCAAATATAAACAAACACAAAATCATATTTAAAATTAGAGTTATAATGTGAATTTTATTTTTCAATTATTAATTTTATTCTTATAGAATAAATTTCTATGAAGAACTACTTAGATAATATAATAATTTTATTATTAATTTTTAAAAATGAAAGAAAGAATGTATAAATACAAAATTGTGATTCATAAAAGTAGTTATTTCTATTTCAATTTTATCTTAGAAGAGATTATAAATTTTATCATAATTGACTCACTGTAAAATTTCAAATTTGAACTCGAAATAAGATGTCACACCTAACAATATAAACACTTATGAATTGATGTACAGTGTAAAGATGATAGTTACTTTATTTATGTCTCTCCTAAAATAAATTTATTATTGTACAAAAGATGTTGAGATACATGTGCACAGTGCACATAGACACCCCTAAATTTATGGTACTAAATACAGATGAATTACACCTCTGTTGTTGGACAAATTCAATCCAACTCGTACAATTTCTAATTAATAATTTTTTTAATTAATGGTCAAAAGTCAAGATATCATACATGCACATGCACACTCAATGCAGCTCATACATATTTGATATAACATAGCAACGGTTATAGCTCTCGCATCCATTCCAAAATGCACAAAACTCTTTAACAACATCCCTGAAATCATCTATATTTTTTAATACATTTTTTTATAAACTTATTTATGATAAATTATAGGTTTAATTATATTTTTCATCCTTTATCTTTTTGTCATTTTTTATATTTCGTTCTTTATTTTTTTTTAAATTCAATTTCATACTTTATCATTTTTTTAATTGATCTACATTGGTCCTTCTGTTCACAAAACTTGATTTGAGCTCGACAAAAGTTGAGCTGACGTAAGTGTAGGTAGATGTGGTTGCCATGTAGATATCACCGTCACTCATTTATGAAATGGAGTTTTAGGATGAAAGTTGAAATCCCCAAATCAAAGAAATATATGGTTTTATTTATCCCCCAAATTGAAATTATAGAAATTTCTTCAAATTCGAATCACAAATTTTATTGTTGAGCTGATGATCATGCAATGTTCATTCGAAAATATGAATTATAGGGGTAAAGGTGTGAGAAATCCTTCATTTTCTTTACAAAACAAAAGTGGGTCTTCTTCCAATTCCAATGGGTTTAAGCAACCTAGTTGCTTTTGTGAAATATATGTTTTTATATGAACAACCCTAACACAAAATAATTATAGGAGAAACTTTTGGGTTTGTTGAAATTTTGTGGTAAGTTTTTGTTACTGCCTAGTAATGATATTTATCGTGTATTATATAGTTATAGGAGCAAGCACTAAGACACTAAGATGTATTTGAAGTAATAAGATATTGTAATAACATGGTAGATGTAGTATACAAATTGTTATGTTGGTTGCAATAAAATATGCACTATTATGTTGGTTGGAATAATAAATTACATATTTTGTGTTTAATTTATGTGTTTATGACAAGTTATGTATTCAAAACTTATATATAGATTGTGTTAAAAATAGAGGACAAAATTGAATTGAATTTAGATAAATGACTAAATTGAATTTCACTAAAAAGATAAAGGACGAATTTCAACTTGAACATAAACTTGTCATTACAAATTCAACATAATTGTCATTACAATTTCAATAGAGACTTGACATTATCCAGTCATTAAAACTTTAAATAATTGTCAAATTGCAACTTCCACATAAAGTGTCATTACAACTTCAAAATACTTCAGCATACTTAAAACGATATTCAGGTTCCACTTCAAAACAAAGCCACATATTCTTCTACTTCAACATACTCAAAACATAACAAGTAAAAAACTAAACAAGTTCATTACAAACAAAATAGCATAATATTCTTGTTCACTAAATCATTGCAGCCAACTCTGTCTTTGTTGTTGACCACCTTTCTTCTGTTGACTACCTCTCTTATGTTGACTTCCATTATTCTGATAACTTCCACTCTAACCCTCATTCACAATTTGGGTATAGATCTGGCTTACACTAATTGTATTTTCATTATTTGTCTGCACTAGTTGCATTGCATTTTGGGTCTGGACTTGACTTGCATTGGTTGCATTTTTATTTGGCCTTTTGAATGGAAATTTTTCCTTAGAATAGGTGTTTTTGTGTTGTTTGAATATCATGTCTTCCTGTTATGTCCTTCTTATCCACACCATATGCACTTACCATGCATTCCCTTCCTAATACACTTTCCTCCAACGCCTATTGTCTCTCCAAACTCTCTATTCCTTGCTCTTTTTTGCTTTCCTGACAATGTTTTCGTTGGAGGTGTATGTTCAGGTTTAGAGTTAGTTGCCACTGGTTGTGACCACTAACTAGGTAAATTATGGGTCATAATAGGTGTTTATACTTCTTTTTTGTAGTATATTGGAATGTAGTCCTTGAAGGTAAAAAAATACCAGAAATGAGGGTTTGAATTATATTTTTATTTTGAAACTTTTATGTGGAAATAAGTTTTGATTAGAAACATAAAACAAGAGTAAAGAGATAAGAAAGAGAGATTACAAAACCGATTTATCCTAATTAACCACCCACCAAATAGTTATGTCTAATCCATCCACCGTGAAAGATTTAATCCACTAAAATTGATATTCACAAGCACTAGAAGATCTACTAATCTCCTAACAATATTATTTTATTCTTCGCAAACTTCTAGCTTTGTTCAATCAAGATTTTGAGGATACAACCACTATTGGGCCATTTTAAAAATATCAATGGTTTAAGTGTTTATGGGTGATCTTATAAGAGAATATTATAATGTAACTACTCATTTTTTGTATGCAAGGAATTGTTACAAAGAGTTTTCACTCATTTTCTATATATTTGAGTTGTTGCTTGCACTTCTTTATATAGAGAAATTTGATGTTATTAGGGTTTCTGACGGTTACAGGAATTGTTGTGCGATTCTTGTACAAAATGTAAGGACCGTACAATTAGCCAAATGTTTCAAATATTCACCTTTACTATGTATCGTTTCTTACCTTTATGATGATTTAGTGTACCTTGATCATTAAGTCAAGAACATCAAATGATCACGATGTCGTGGATGCTTAAATCAGAGTATAGCTTCCACCAGAGGATAACAGAAGATTTGACTTGAGTCAACTGAGAGACAGTTAATATTGAAGTGTTGACTTCTTCTTTAGTCTTGTCTCAAAGGATTGACTTTTCATAAAGTGTTGATCAGAGGATCAAAATCATCTTTAAATATATTTAACAGATGCAAATGAATTAGAATATGCATTAAGACACATTGATCAGAGTCTTGGTTATATACCAGATGAGTGAAAAACATCTTATACTCAGATGATCAATATCAGAGCTTGTGTTAGAGAATCTGCACACTTAATAAAATACATTAAAACATAAAGTGTTCTAACATATATTCTTGTTTTCATCAAAATAAGAATTAAGGGTCTTTGTTCTTCAAACCAACTTGTTTCTAACAATCATCTAGGTTCAATTGCATTTTTTTCATGCAAGTAAGTGCATGTGGACAAGGGATGGACAAGGGATGCCATTGATCATCCACTTCCGGCAGGTACACTATTTGGTTTCAAGGTTTACTATGTACTTGTCACTAGGGATGGGAATAGGCTAGGCCGTCCGACAGGGGCCTATGGCCTGGCCTGTTTAATAAAAAGGTCAGGCTCAGGCTGTTTTTAAAGCCTATTTATGTAAATAGGTCAGGCTCAGGCTTGTAAAAAAGCCTATTAGGCCTGACAAGCCGGCCTATATATATTTTATATGTATTTCTTCTCTATTTTTTCTTCTTCTAATTTCCATTGCACTCACTCCAACAAACATGTATGAAAACAACATATTTTTTTATAAAAACCGATATTATTTATTTGTTACTTTATATTTTATAAAAACCAATACTATTTATTTGTTATCTTTATATATATTATTAGTATATAAATTTAGAAACTCTAATTGTTTATTATTACTGAATATGAGTTTGTTTGAAAGGTAATATTCCGAGTTGTTTGAGAGGATTTGCTTAGAGGTGATATTCTGAGTTGTTTGAGAGATAATAATAGGTGCCTTTGTTTCAATAAAAAATTTATTCTTTTAAACCAAAAACTATTTTTTAGGGTTTAAAAGGTATTTGTTTCATATTTTAAAAAAATTATTTTGTTAGAAAAATCATTTTTTTATTTAATATATATATACATATACACATTAGTATTATATATATATATATATATTATTACTAAATATGATGTTGCACGAGAGGTTTTGTTTGAGAGGTAATAATCTGAGTTTGTTTGGGACCATTTGTTTGAGAGATAATAATGGGTGCGTTTGTTTTAATAAAAAATTTATTCTTTTAAACCAAAAATCATTTTTTAGGGTTTAAAGGGTGTTTGTTTCATATTTTTTTTAAATTATTTTGTTAGAAAAATTATTTTTAATGTTAATAAGGCTTTTAAATAGGCTTACAGGTCAGGCTCAGGCCGAAGAAAAAGCCTATCATAGGCCGTAGGCCAGGCTTAGGCCTCAAAAATTCATCGTAGGCCAGGCTCAGGCCTTTCAAAGCCTGGCCTGGCCTGGCCTATTCCCACCCCTACTTGTCACCAATAAAATTAAAACTAAAATATAAAAAATATTTAAATTATTTATTTTATCTAATAATAATTTAAAATATTTAGATAAAATATTCAAAATTTTATTTATTTTATATTTAATATAAATAAAATAAATAATAAAATTAATTACAATAATAATGAGTTGAATATTATTTTACACAAAACATAAATGCCACCTAAGTGTCACATCATTAATGAGAGTGTCACATAATATAAAAATGGCGGGGGACCAAAAAAATCTCAAGAATTAGTTAATATGAGACAAAAAAATTGGTTTTAAAAGTAAGGGGGGCTAAAAATTTATTTTTAATAACATAGAGAAACTAAAAATGTATTTAAGTCTGAATTGTATTTATTGGCAAATGAACTAGACACTCAAATCATTGAGGGGATGTCACATGTAAGATTAAAATTATATAATAAATCTTTTTTTTTTTTTATAGTATATATATAGATTAACCTAGTTGTCGTCTCCCTTTCATTAACCTTCCTTTTGTTCCTTTCTTCTTTTCTTTACCCAAAACGGATGATTTAGTCAATTTTAGATCCCAAATCAGTCCCTTTAAGTTTTTTTTGTTACTTCTCTTTTATCTAAATAAATAATTTTCACATATATTTAATTTTTCTTTCGTGGATTTTTTGTGATTTCATCATCTTCGTGCAATATTATTTTTATTCGTTGCTTTGGTGCAACATTGTTGTTATTTTTTCTCTTATTACAAAATTCATTTGATTTAGATTGACATATCAATTTTGATCTAGTGTAGATTCAATCAATGAATTTGACGTTTTCAACATTACAACTTCAGATAAATGAGTATTTGGGACACTTCACATTTACCATATTTGTAAATTTTGTCACATTTGTAGGTATTTTATCGTTTAATATTATCAACATATATCTTATGAGTTTGTTCACATAGTCATCAATTTCAGTTTTAGTGACTTTGAATTATATTTTATATCGATGTAATTTCTATTAATTTGAATGAATTAATCCTATTTTTAGTAAAAAAAAAATAGTACATATATAGATATATCATAATTTCCCGTGTGTGTTTGGGGGTTGGAGCCCACCTTGACCCCTTACATTTGTCTTTATATAAAAAATACTTTAATTATAGTAGTGACACTTAGGAAGAAGGGTTTTTGTGTAAGGTTTTTTGTGACATTCGCTAAAAGATCTTGTAAGCGCTCACAATAAATAATAAAGGAATCTCTCTCATTCAATTGAAAAGAAACATGATATATCCTACACGCGAGGACAAAGTAGATAAACTTGTATAAATCGTTGCATGATTCTCTTTTTCACTTACTCTTTACTTTTTGCAATTTTACATTGTTCTTTGATTTTGAGTATAATTGGAGTTTGATGACATTTTCTATTTCAGTGCATAAATGATAGAAAGATTGTTATTAGAATTTTCTGATTTATAATCTTGTCTTGATTTCCTGTGTTGAAAGAATTTTTATTTTTAACTTTGAATTCAATACCTTAGACTTTGATTCAAATTGAAAAAGTGTGATATCTTAGTGTTTCATTTTAGTGTGATTCATTGAGACTTTTATTTGATATCTTTGTAAATTTGATTGAAGGATAAAAAAAAAATCAAAGAAGTTTCAATCAATTTTTTTGTTTTTTTTTTGTATAAGGTTCCATATAATTTGTGTTGTTTAATTTCGATCTCATCGATTCAATATGAATATCCATTACCTTAATAATCGGGTCCATCACATTTAACACTTTGATTTATCGATGTGTGACTCAAACATTTCTTTAAACTATTGAACAAAATTCAACTCACCTTTTAGAGTTGGTTGTCGTTTATTTTGTGGTCAATAGTTAGTCTTGCTTCTACAAAGGGAGAGCAAGTGGCCATCAATGTTACTTGTTGAAACAAATTTTTTAATACAAACATCTAGATTTTTAATGAGACTCCTAGGCCATAAATAAATTTCAAAACTATAAATCAACATACCATGTACACTTGAGTTTACAAAGTTGAATTATCCCCATCATCGACAAATTGTATGCAACCAATAAATATTATAAATGATTTCAACAACAAAAAAATGCCATAAATGAGACACGTAATAGATGATTCTTCATTATGTTATTGTAATTTATGTGAGAGAAATGTTTAGCACTCACAATCTTAAACTAATTATTTTGGTACACATACAAAAAATACACAATATTTAATTATTTTAAAAATATATATTATTTAATTATTTCTTTTTCTATTTTTTCTTGTTTGTGTGTCTGCATAAATGGTATGCTTAAGTATACATTTTAATTATTGTTTGCAAATGTATCTTTGAAAAAAAATGTCATTTTATAAATGTGTTTTTGCTTAAAAATAATTTTTCTTTAATGTAATTTATGTTTGGATACATTTTTCTACGAACGTTGATTTATAAAATGAAATTTGTTTGGATTATTTAACCAAATTTACTTTAAAATGTGTATTTACTAAAATGATATATATTTTACAAATCATGCATAATCTGAACATGTATATATTAGAGGATAAATTGTAACATGTACTTTTAAGTCAAAATAAGTTTGCCAGCATATATAATTTGAATGTAATCTAAACAAAAAGTCAAAAAGACATTTGCCATTTAAAAATTATGTTTAGGTTGACATATGAAAAATCAAACATGCTCTGAATCTTGTGACGAGTTTCTATATATGCGAAGGTAGAAAGTATACAAATAGTTCAAATACCATATTTAATTTGAAAAATATGAGAATAAAAGTTAAATATGATTTATATAACTATGTGAAGGAATCTTCAAAATCATTTTAAGTAATTAAATAATTCATAAAGAAATAATTATTTTTTTATCCGTAGATGAAATGGTAAAGAAATTCGCACACAACTACATAATCTCAAGTTCGAACTCAAAACATAGTACCTAGTCTAACAATATCGACATTTTGCTAGATGAACTAGAACTTAGAGATAAAAATAATTTTTTTTTTTTATCAATATACTTATTGGGTACTAAATATTGTAATAACTCATATGTTGTGTCTTGCTCAAGTTTCAATAAAGAAGTTTCATTTTTTATGCATAAGTGACAAAATTTTTGTCATGTTTATAGTTTGTATAATAATTTCGAAACAATGTACTCTAACTTTCTTCACATGTTTATTTAGGGTTAGTTGTAGTTTTGGTCCTTCTATTCTCACAAAATCTCGAAATTGGTCCTTCAATTTTAAAATTTAATAATTTTGGTCTGGCTCTTAGTTTTTTCAACTAAAAAAATGGTAATGTAACATATTGTAAATAACTTGACATATGATATGATGATCTTAAATAATAAATACTCATGAAATTCCAATAAAAGCTCTTAAAAAATTTAGGTTTCAACTTCTGAAATTATTTATTTTTGTAATTTTATTAATAACATATAAATAATTAACGCATTTAGATTATTATACGTTATGAGATTGTATGTCATATCATTTATAATATGTCAAATAATTATTTTTTTTAGTTAAAAAATCTAAAAAATGAACCAAAACTATTGAATTTTAAAATAGGAGGACTAATTTTGTACTAAAATTGCAACTAAACATTTTATTTATGAAATATTCTCAAAACATACTAAACATAAATTTTTTATTTATCTATTAATTAATTGATTTGTGAATGATAATTTTTTAGCTTTTTAATCGATAATATAGTCATGCTAACAAGTGTCTATTTGTTAAACAAAACAAAAAAAGTAAATTAAATGAAGAAAAAATTTCACTTTTCACAATTCTAAAGTATAAAATACACGATTTTCAATATTTTATTTCACCCTCATACCAAAAAAAAAAAATTCTCACATCTTATATTAAATGCCCATTTGTATTAAACATAATTTATAAGAAAATAATTAATTGAGTTGATTTAATAGTAAAATTCATATCATTTACAAACACTTTTAATAATTGTGGTTAATAGAGTAGTTAAGTGAAATGAAATTCTATAAATGAAAACATATTAATAGAAAAAAAATCGTAAATATTTTAAAGTAACAATTATTTTGAGGTAACAAAAAAAGTATAAATGCCACATTTAATATAAGATGAAAAAAATATATATATCTGATTTATTTATTATAATTTTTTATAAGATTTTTTGCAAGAGAGATAAAGTTTTGTTTGGTATATAGTGTGAACGAAGCAGTAACTACGAAGAGCATATGAATTTATTGCGAGTTAATTTGTTTACTTTGACATTTATGTCATCATTTACATTGACGTCATTGCATAATAATAATAATAACAGAACACATGAGAGAAAGAAAGAGAAAATGATACGCAAAATTTTCTTCAGTTTTTCTTCGTTCACATTCATTTCTTTATTTGGCTTGTGTTAGGCACAACAAACAAGGATCCTGCAACAACAAACAATTTTTCAGGTTCTTCTTGTCAACTCACTCGTGTAGGTAATTCCTACAATCCACCGGTGATTGCCGGTTGCGACAAACCAGCTACTGGAATTTCGAAACCAGTGTACGGGTTGGGATATTTTATAGCTACAAGCAAGGAAACTCAACTTCCCTGGCCGCGTAACGTCATTGGTCCACGTGTGCACACTTAAAGATGCCGCTTTATTATGACTAAACTTATATACATTCCCATTGCTACAATTTTTACTATTTTTATCTATAAATTAAAAAGGTGACCTGTTTTTGGATCATTAGTTAAAGAAATAAATAAGAGAATAAAAAAAATCAAATAAAATTTTTAAATTTTTACAATTTTAAAATATGTGATGCATAACTTCTTCTATTTTATTTTTATATTAAGTTTCTTAACAAGTACTCTAAAGATATAATTTATTTATTTATATTTTAATGATGCAACTTATAACATTATTTCCAAGATTTTAAATTAAAATGTTATGAATAGCTTTTTCGGTAACATCACCTATATTTTTTCCACTTTATTACTATATTTGATAAAAATTTGAGATTAAAATTTTCTTTGTTAAAATTAACATCAACTAATCTTGAAGTGCACTATAACCAAAGGTTATGCTACAATTTCTCAAAAGTTATCTCAATTGTGAAATTGGTGCTCATAAGCTCCACAAAGAAACACAAGCATCTCAAAAGTTATCTCAATTGTCAAATTGGTGCTCATAAGCTCCACAAAGAAACACAAGCAGAAGTAAAAGCAACACTATGATCTCTAAAAGGACACCACAACAGAAGACTTAAAGCTATCTTTAGCAACTCCGTTTGTATTACACTTAATCATGTAGCAAGAAAGGGGTTGTTAGATGACCTGAAGAATTCTCTGAGATTTTGGAAAGTGACTTGTGAAGGAGAAGTTGTGCAACATTGAGGACTTATAAGTAATTAGAGAAATCTCCCGGTGAAGAGGAATGCCCTTTTTGAAAAAATTAGCATGATTTTGATAAAATTAAATGCACCAACATATACTAACAACAACAAATATGATGACATCTCGCACTTGTGGGCTCCAATTAGACTTGCACACCTGCAAAACTAACAAGTAGAACAAAATATGTTAGTCGTAAAGGTTCCCCCAAGCCATAACCAAAGTCGTAAGACAAAGGGGCAATCAAAAAAAAATATGTTGAGTAGATTCATAAGTATGGCTACCAAGAGAACAAATTGAAACTATGGTGCAACTTTTTTTTTCTTTCAAATATTCTCGTAAATGGGCATCCTGTCATGGTGTATTTTCCAAAGAAGAGAGGAACGCGACAGAGGAACACATCGATTCAATATAAGCTTAGCCCAAGGAATAGAAATTCCAGAACGACGTTGAAAATTATAAGCATATTTGAAATTCAAATTACTAGAAGTGGAAGAAGACCACACTAAACAATCGTGGGCTTCAAATTTAGGAATAACAACATTTTCAACCTCACTACACACAACACTAAAGTTTAAAATGTTAGGGATAGCCCAAGTGTCGTTAAAAATGCAATCTTTAACTTTAGCTTGAATAAGTGGACGAACCTCCAAAGGAATACCAAGCAAATCGTAAATTGAGCGAGACAATCAAAAGTCATTCCAAAAGTTGATGTTGTGGCCATCGCCAAGCTTCCTGGAAATATTATCTTGAATTGAAGAAAGATGGGCTTGAATACCCGACTAGATAAAGGAGGTTATATGGTACTTAATTTGAGAATTATTTCAAAGAACTCTACTATGCATTAGTTTAGACCAATGAGTTCCCGAAGATATAAAATCCCATGAAAGCTTCAACAACCCAACACTATTGATGGCCATTATAGAATGCAAACCCATACCACTATTTTCAGTGGGTTGGAAAACTTTTTTCCAAACTATTGTCACCACTTTTTCTGAAGAGATACCCACAAATCAAATAAAATTTTGAATCCAAGTATCTAAAGATTTTATAAGAACAACAAGCTAGGAAAATAAACGAAAAATCTACAAAATTATGCCATAGATAACAATGTTCACCAGCTACACCCTACCATTTATAGATAGAATTTTTCCTTTCCAAGCTAAAAGTTTGGCTTTAATACGATCACCAATAGGCATTAGATGCACCTTATGAGGTTTTCCTTTGAAAATAGGAACACCTAAATAGATAAAGGGAAGTTGGCCTGAATGAAATCCAAGAAGAGTTGAAAATGCAGAAGCTCTAGCCGGAGGTATAGATCTTGTGTAAAGTTTAGACTTATCATTACTGGTTACTTTCCTAGAAGCATTATCGTAATCAAGGAAAAACATTATTAGAGCAGTTAAACTAGCGTCACTAACGCGATAGAAAATTGTAACATCATTTGCATATAAAACACGACTGAGCATCTTGAAGTCCATAGGACCAAACATAAGTTACAACTTTTTGTTGTTAACACACTGAGATATACCTCTATTAATAACTTCTCCAACAATACGAAACAGAAGGGTAGAAAGAGGATCTCCCTATTGAACTCATATTTTACAATTAAAAAACCCATATGTTTGTCATTCACAGATATAGAAAACTTGGCAAAATTAAGAATGGAAAGAATCCAGTCACAAAAAGTGTCATTAAAACCAAGAGCATGCAAAATGGAAATAAAAAATTCCAATCAATAGTATGAAAAGCTTTTTTGATATCAATCTTTAAAGCCAACTGCCCTCCAAAAGGTTAATAGATTCAGAGACAATGTAGATGCAATCAGAGATGAGTTTGCCCTTAATAAAACCTATTTGATTTTTAGAGATAATTTTTTGGTAATAATTTTATATTGAAAGTTGGCTAAAGCAATAGGCTGATAGTGATCAATACACTCAACCTCGTGGGTTTTAGGGATGAGCACAATAATATTAGAATTGAGATTAAGCATAAACCTACTTATTTGAAAATATTGAAGAACCTGGATATTAAGCATCAACCTCCCAATAAGTCTGATAGAAATGACCCTGAAAACCATCAGGACCTGAAGCACTGTTGCCATTCATATCAAACACAACATTTTTAACTTCATCCAAAGAAGACAAAGACATCATCATGGAATTATCCTCCTTTGTAACAATTGAAGAAATAAAAGAGGCAACCAAATTATTGGGTTAACAGTTATTAATAGTAGCAAACGAACTCTAATGGAAGTAAAATGTGGCTCTCAATATAAACAGGAGGGGCCAATAGTTGGCCATCATGCTTCAAAATTGAAATTTATTTAAAAACACCATAATGACGGACAACTTTATGAAGAAAAAATAAAGCAGTGTTCGTAACACCAAACAAACGCCAATTTAATCTATATTTTCATGCCAAAAGTCTATCCAATGTTTAGAGCACACTGAAGAAAAATATGAGCATCTTTCTCATGTAGAACAAGGGTATCAAAACTACCTTGCTCATTAATTTGAAGCTGAATAACGTCAACATTCAATAAAGGTTTAGAAACTTGAGTATGAACATCACCAAAAATAGTATTGATCCAAACCTTCAACTTAGACTTCAAATTCTTAAGTTTCTAAGAATGGACAAAACATAGGGCAGCTGAGAATAGTATCCTTCAAAGCATGTTCGATAAAGTTTCTACGGTTTGGATGGTTAGACCACATTTTCATAAATTTGAAGGAAGATGTATGCCTCTCATCAGAAGTTCCAACCTTTAAGAAGTTAGGATAATGATCAGATTTCGATCTAGTAAGCATATGACAATACACATTGGACCAAGAAGAAAGCCAAGCATCATTATAAATAGAGCAATCAAGATGTATCTCAATATGATTATTTCTCATACGGCCATTGAACCAAGAAAGTGAGAGCCTTGAGTGGGAATAAGATGTCAAATATTAGTCTAGTTGCTAAAATCATCACAAGAAATTTGAGCAGGAGGAAAACACCCCCGATGCTCGTGAGCCCATAAGATGACATTAAAATCACCAATAAGACCCCAAGGGCCCATATGAATTTGTTGTAAATTAACTAACTTAGGCTAGAGCTCACGACACTACCTATAATTGGTAGAAGCGTACACAACACACAAAAATTAAACATGATTATATGATGAATGAAAGAATGAAAAACTTATATGTTGAGCTTGCTTAGATATAATACTTGGATTGAAGTCAGCTCAACAGAGGCACCATAATTTGGGGGGAAGACTCCTTCTATCGTTTTCAACAAAAATTCATGTGAATAAGATTGAGATAAGACGTTACAATTTGAGATGAAGAAATACAAGGTTTCGCAATGAAAAGAAAATATGGCTTATTAGAGAGACAAAACTTTTTTAGATAAGATTGAGTCTCATAATTTCCAAGACCCATGCAGTTCCAAAAAATGAACTTCAACATCGGTTATTATAGTCAATAGCACCCCCTAGATCAAGTATGATAAACATCAGGCTTTTGAAGTTATAGTTGTTTTTTTTTTTTTTATGCATTCTCTTCTTGGGCAATTTTGACATACTTTGGCAAAGCCATCAACTGAAGCCGTACTGTTGATTCATGTGTATCAATATCATCCTCATCATTATGTTTATCCCAAAATTTTCATTTCAAAGGCATGCCATTACTTCTATCACCTTAGGCAACATTAGTACTAACACCAATATCACCCAAAAAATCTTTAACATGGTTAAGATCTTGAGCAACCATGTGTCAGAATTAGGTGTTAGTAAATTTTCTTGTTTTTAGTGATATGGTAATCAGATTTTCTGAGTTTAAGAACAAGGCTTAATAACAAGTGCAGTAAGTAAATGAACACGATAAGATTTATCCTGGTTCCCCTTATAACCAAGGGTACGTCCAGTCCTCTTGCACACCACAAGAGATTAATCAACTACTTGTCAGAAAATGTACAATTCCCACCCTGGGATTCTTGCTACAAAACTTCTAACAATTCTTTCTAAGATAGCACACCACTATCTTACTTGTACAAATGATACAATAAGGTTTGAATAAATCTAAGATGTGGTATATTGATAAACAACTCAATAGTAATTCAAGTACTTGAGAACTTTTTAGAATGATATGAAAATCTAATGCAAGTACTTAGAAAAATCAGAATTTTGTTCAAAGTTGTTCAAATGAATTAATTCAAGGATGGTTAATTTTTGATCTGAAGTTATGGGGTATTTATACTCCATAAAACATCCTTTCAGATTCGTGGCCATTGATCCAAGAGGTTTGATGAAAAATTACAATGTTCTAGAGGCATTCCAGATCTGAAAAATTGTAATGTTTCCAGGTGTATTCGAATACAGTATATGTGTATTCGAATACACATCTTTGTAACGTTTAAAAAATTCGAATTTTACACCTTGTATTCGAATACACATCAGTGTAGTCGAATACAGATCAATGTATTTTAGCCTCTGACTTAACTTGTATTCGACTACATATGAGTGTAGTCGAATACATTTGGCTACTGACTTAGCATGTAGTCGACTACAGATGGGTGTAGTCGAATACACTTGGCCACTGACTTAGCTTGTAGTCGACTACAGATGCGTGTAGTCGAATACACCTTTTAAAGTTTTGCTTCTGACTTAAGTTGTATTCGAATACAACATGGTGTATTCGAATACACTTATGCAAATTGTCAAAAATATGATTTTAAATGATTTGTTAATGTTGTTTTTGATTTTTGAAAACATGTTAAATGCATATGTAAATATGAATTGTTCTCAAGTATTTGAACTATTGATTTGTATCATATACCTTTATATTTACTCATTTATTATTTGGATTTGGAAGCTCATTCAAGATGGTTTGATCTTCTTTTTGATCTTGCTGCATTGTCCATAGTTGGTGGTCTTGTCGTCATCAAAAACATGTAGTTTACATTCTCCCCCTTTTTGATTATGACAAAACGTTGTTGTGAAGAGAGTGTGATGTTGAAATCTTTGCTCCCCCGTAATAGGTGCATACTCCCCCGTTGTATGTGATGATTTGAAAATTGTTTTTGAGTGCCTACAAGGTTTGAAATGCAACAACAACACCAAATTTTCTCCCCCTTTTGACATGATCAAAAAGAAGAAGAAAACAAAGAGACATACACGGTGCGAGTAAAATCATACACAAAAGGCATATAAGGGAACAAGAATAGCAGTAATGGAAATTAAGTTAGAAGATTATAAAAGTGAATACATAATAAGTCCTGAAACGAGTAATACAAAACACACCAGAATTAAAACGACAAAGGAGTTCATAAAGCAAATATTACAATAACACAGAATACAAAAAGTGAACTTAGTACAAAATTTAAAGACTTAATCAAATTCTGTCGGAATGTGGAAATGATCAAGTTTGTCGGATAATTGACTAATGTCTTGAGATAGTGCGTCATGATTGCGAGCAATAGTAGTTTCAATGGTGGTGAAGCGAGTGTCGATAGAGGTGGTCAACTTGTCGAATTGAGTTTGGAAGAAAGTTTGGAAAGAATCAAGGCGAGTCATGATCATTTGATTGGAGATATAATCATCATCAGATGCAGTTTCCTCGCCATCTTCATCTCCTTGAGCAGCAGTGTTGGATGGTCCAGCAGTGTCCGCCGGTGCATCTTCAGAAGGTGGACCATGATCACCTTTATGCACAAAGGCTTCAAGCTCATCATTCCATATGATCCTCATGCTAGGCAAGACACCTAAATCCAACAGATTTTCTTTGGTGGGAGTAAACATAACCTCATCAGCAAAGTCCACACCAAAGTGTTCCAAAATTCGTGAAACTTCCTTTGCATATGGTAAGCCAATTGCTTCGCGAGATCCAAGCATGATAGATTTCACAAAAAATGCCCAATTAAGTTGACGACCTTCAAACATGAAATTCATAATTTGCAGTTCAAACTCCGAAATTTGGGAGTAATTTCCAGCCTTCGGAACCAAAATGTAGCTAAGGAAATAGTGTAGAAGCCGATAATCAACAGTAAGATTTCCCACACCATACCGTTGCTGGGCATATTTGGAACCTGCCTGAGCTCTCTTTTGTTCCATGGTGCGGCGATCAAACCGACAGAGAGAGACATACGCATCATACTTAGAAATATCACCCCATTCACATAAATTGTTTGGACAAAATTGTTCACCATTAAAAGGAATATTCAGAATTTCGCCAATGGTTTTGGTATTTAAACGAATAACTTTACCCTTAACGCGCGAGACTAGCAGTTTGCCCTCTTGTATGAGATTACAATAAAAAACCCTAACCAAATCTGGATAAACTGGACCATTGTAGCCTATAAACTCTTCAACATGTTGTGCTTTAAGCAACGCAGGAAATTTAAAATCAGAAAAAGAGTCCAAAGTACCGTATTTGGGGATAATAAGGCGCTTGTCCGAGTAGAAGGTGCGAAAACGATCAATTTCCTCCGGTGTGTGTAGAAGCCGGGATAGATCCGTGATGTTGGGAGTCTTGGTTCGTTTTCGTGAGGGACCTACTGCGGCATGTTTGGTGCGTGGTCCTCGTTTGCGAGCATCCATGGTGAGAAAGGGTATTTTTGGTGAAAGTGGGTTTTAGAGAAAATGTGAGAGTTGTGAGAGATTTGAAGAGGGATGACAAGAAGGAAGTAAAGAGTAATGGATTTTGTTAGGTTGAGTGAATGGGTAAGTAAGTGGAAGGAGGATGGATGAGTTTGAGAGAGATGAGAGAAGGAACTGAGGCTGTATTCGAATACCAACTGAAATAACCCTAACTTATGTGTAGCAGCTTTTATATCTGGGCAAAAACGCGAAGGTGTATTCGACTACACCTTCTTGTATTCGAATACACATTTTTCTGGGAACGTGTATTCGACTACACATCCTTTGTATTCGAATACAGGAAATCTGGGAAAGTTTGTATTCGAATACAGACATTTGTATTCGACTACATAAGCACCGTTTTGCTTAAAAACTCAGTTTTTTTATGAAAATTGCATCATGTAATACACAAATTCATATATCAAAAGGAAATAATCAATAAGACATAAGAGATATGGCAAACTATGTATATCATGCAATGGTTAAAGATCAAATTCACTCAAAATACCAAGTTCTCTTCGGATTTTATAAAATGAGTCTTTAGGTAACGGTTTTGTAAAAATATCGGCCAATTGATTGTGTGTATCAACAAATGTTACCTCAACATTACCTTTAAGTACATGATCCCGTAGAAAATGATGTCGGATATCGATGTGTTTAGTTCTGGAGTGCATGATTGGATTCTTTGAGATGTTTATTGCGCTTGTGTTATCACATCTTAAGGGAATGCATCCGAGATCAACTCCATAGTCATGTAATTGCTGTTTGAGCCAGAGAATCTGGGCACAACAGCTTCCTGCTGCAATATATTCAGCTTCAGCAGTACTAAGTGCAACACAAGCTTGCTTTTTACAAGACCATGAAACAAGGGCATTTCCTAAGACATGACATGTGCCACTGGTGCTTTTACGGTCTGTTTTGCATCCCGCATAATCCGAATCAGAGTATCCTACTAGGCTACATATGCTACCCTTAGGATACCATAGGCCTACATTTGTTGTTCCTTTCAGATACTTCATAATTCTTTTAACAGCTACTAGATGTGATTCTTTCGGATCTGCCTGAAATCTTGCACACAAACAAACACTAAACATGATATCTGGCCGGCTGGCCGTTAGATATAATAATGATCCAATCATACCTCGATATTTGGATATGTCGATGGAAATTCCTGATGCATCTTTATCAACATATGTTCCGGAGCCCATTGGAGTTGTACTTTCTTTGCAATTCTCCATTTCAAATTTCTTTAGTAATTCTTTACAATATTTGGCTTGATTGATGAAGATGCCGTGCTCAAGTTGCTTGATATGAAGTCCAAGAAAATAGTTTAATTTTCCCATCATGGACATTTCGAATTCTCCTTGCATTATTGAAGAGAATTCTTCACATATGTCCTTGTTGGTTGATCCAAATATTATATCATCAACATAAATTTGAACCAATAATGTGTGACCATTTTCTCTTTTGACAAATAACGTTTTATCAACTTCTCCTTTGTCAAATCCTCGTTCACATAAAAAGGTGCTTAATCTGTCATACCAAGCTCTTGGAGCTTGTTTTAGACCATAAAGAGCCTTTTTCAATTTGTAAACGTGTGAGGGATTTTTGGAATCTTCAAATCCAGGGGGCTGCTTGACATAAACTTCTTCATTTATGTACCCATTGAGAAATGCACTTTTCACGTCCATTTGATATAACTCAAAATTCATGGAGCAAGCATATGCTAATAGTAGACGTATGGCTTCTAGTCTTGCTACCGGAGCAAATGTTTCGTCAAAGTCTATCCCTTCCTCTTGATTGTATCCTTGAGCAACCAATCTAGCTTTGTTGCGAACAACTATGCCATTCTCATCTAGTTTATTTTTGAACACCCATTTTGTACCAATGATGTGTTTATTTCCAGGATTAGGAACAAGTTCCCAAACTTGGCTTCTTTCGAATTGATTGAGTTCTTCTTGCATGGCAAGTATCCATTGATCATCTTTAAGTGCTTCACCAATTTTGGAGGGTTCGATTTGAGAAACAAACGCCATGTTTAAGCAAGCATCTTGCAATTTTAACCTTGTTGTGACTCCTTTATTTATATCACCTATGATGTTGTCAATAGGGTGATATCTATGGGTTCTCCATTCTTTAGGAAGATCATCACTTTGCCTTTCAATATTGACTCCACTTTCTTGTTGAAGTTCTTTGCTTGGATCATTACTTTCAAAAACATCATCATCATCACAAGAAATAATATTTTCTTCTTTTATGGGGTTAGTTTCATCAAAGGTTACATGCATTGATTCTTCAACTAATAAGGTTCTTTTATTAAAGACTCTAAATGCTTTACTAGATAAAGAGTAACCGAGAAATATACCTTCATCAGCTTTTTCATCAAATTTTCCAAGGTTGTCTTTACCATTATTTAACACAAAACATTTACATCCAAAAATGTGAAAGTGAGAGATATTGGGTTTTCTACCTTTGTAAAGTTCATATGGAGTTTTCTTAAGAATTGGCCTAATAATTACCCGGTTGGAAACATAGCATGCTGTGTTTACAGCATCTGCCCAAAAGTATTTTGGTAGATTTGAGTCGCTTAGCATAGTTCTAGCAAGCTCTATTAAGGATCTATTCTTTCTCTCAACGACCCCATTTTGTTGTGGTGTTCTTGGTGCAGAAAAATTGTGAAAAATACCATTTTCTTCACAAAATTCTTCAAATGAAGTATTTTGAAATTCCCTTCCATGATCACTTCTAATTGATACAATTTTGGCAGATTGTTCATTTTGGACTAGCTTGGCATAGTTTTTAAATGCCTTAAAAGCTTCATTTTTATTTGCCAAAAATAAGGTCCAAGTGAACCTTGAGTAATCATCAACAATAACTAGTCCATATGAGTTTCCACCAAGACTTTTGGTTCTTGATGGACCAAACAAATCCATATGTATCAATTGTAGCGGTCTAGAAGTTGAAATAACATTTTTAGGTTTGAAAGAACTTTTTGTTTGTTTGCCCTTTTGACAAGCGTCACATAATTTATCCTTTATAAATTTTATTTTTGGTAAGCCTACAACAAGATCATGCTTGACCAATTTGTTTAAATGATCCATGTGAATATGAGCAAATCTCTTATGCCATAGCCAAGCATCATTATTGTCGCTTACCAAAAGACATTTCATTTTCAAGGATAAATCTTCAAAATTAAGTATGAAAATGTTTTTGAAACGCTTACCAACAAACTGAGTTTCATTTGTAGCTTCATTTTGGATGACGCACTCATCTTTATTAAAAACTATCTTGTATCCTTTGTCACAAAGCTGGCTGATGCTTATGAGATTATGTTTTAGACCTTCAACATATAAGACATCTTCAATTGAGGGAGATGGTGCTGTACCAACTTTTCCAATGCCTAAAATTTTTCCTTTGTTGTTGTCTCCATATACTACATGTCCCTTTGACTCAAGTGTTAAAGCTGAAAATTTTGTTATATCACCCGTCATGTGTTTAGAGCAGCCACTATCCAAGTACCACATGTTTGAAGTCTTTTGTTTGCTTACCTACAAAATTGAAATCAAACTTTATTAGGTACCCAATGTGCTTTGGGTCCTTGATGGTTAGTACCTTTCTTTACCCATATGAAATGACCTTTTGGAACACTAATATTTCTAATATGACATGTATTAGGTGTATGACCATGAAGACCACAATAAGAGCAAGTAGGATTAAATCTACTGTTAGTAACATATGTATGAGATTTATTTTGAATAATTTTCTTATTATAAAGATCATCCTTTTTCATAACTATAATCTTATCTTGATTAGATTGACTACCTGCTTTAACAAAAATAGTTTTGTTCAAATTTGGTTTATCAAATTTTGAGTATCCAAGACCACTTTTATCATTTGAGTATCTTTGCATGTTTAGAACATTTTCCAATCCTAATTGTCCCTTTTCGTATCGTTCAATTACTCTATTTAATTGAACAATTTCGAAAGAGAGGGATTCACATTTATTGCATGCAGAATTCTGTTTTAGTTTTTCAGAATTTTTCTCCATAATATCAACTTTTTCTTGTAAACTTGAGATTTGTTTCTTTTGTGTTGATACTAGTTTACATAGATTTTTACATTCAATGAGTAATTCTTTTATTGCGTTTTGAGCATCATTGTATTCTATAATTAATTCAGTATTAGTCTTATTATAAAGAGGAGAGTCTATATTACTAACCTCTTCATCATCTGATTGATGCGAGGCCATTAATGCAACATTGGCGCATTCTTCACTTTCTGTTTCTGAAGATGAACTTACTTCATTGTCTTCCCAAGCTATGTATGCTTTCTTGAAGTCTTTCTTTCTGTTGAAATTCTTCTTAGCAATATTTGGGCAGTCTGCTTTAATATGTCCTTGTTTTCCACATTCGAAGCAAGTGAAATTTTGATTTGATGTAGAATTATCTTTCTTCTTGAAGCTTTTCTTTTTGAATGTTCTGTCGTTTTTAAGAAATTTACCAAATTTCTTAACAAGAAGGATAATATTTTCATCTTCATCTGAATCATTCTCTTTGCTTTGTTCTCTTGATTCAGTCTTTAACGCAATATTTTTGTTCTTCTTTTCTTGACTTTCATTTTGTTCTAGCCTTCCGAGTTCGATTTCATGCTCTTGAAGTTTTCCAAATAGTGCAGAAAGAGACATCTTGGATAGGCTTTTCTTTTCTGATATTGCTGTAACTTTTGGTTGCCATGCCCTTGTCAATGACCTTAGTACTTTTAGATTTAGTTCATCATTTGTGAAGATTTTTCCAAGTGCTGTCAAATGATTGGTTAAATGGGAGAACCTTTTCTGTAAATCTAAAATAGATTCTCCGGGCTGCATGCGAAATAACTCATATTCTTGTGATAGTGTGTTGAGTTTGGATCTTTTTACTTCAATGGTGCCTTCGTGAGTTACTTCCAACGTATCCCATATTTCTTTTGCTGTTTTACAGTGAGATATGCGGAAAAACTCATCCATTCCTAGTGCAGATTGTAATATGTTCTTAGCCTTTTTATCGAAAAGCACTTTTCTCTTATCCTCATCCGTCCAAGAATTTTTTATTTTTATTTCTTCTTTGTTATTGATGACAGTTTTTGGAATATGAGGACCATTTTCAACGGCATCCCATATGTCATCTCCTTGTGCTTCGAGATATGCTTGCATACGGATTTTCCAAAAATCGTAGTGCTCTCCAACAAAACATGGTGGCTTGGTACTGCTACCACCATCTCTAAAGACAGGTTGTGCGGAAGCCATGAGTAATTGATCGAGGAATAAGTTACCTTAACCTGCTCTGATGCCAATTGTTAGTATAGAAGTACGCCTAAGAGGGGGGGGTGAATTAGGTGTTAGTAAATTTTCTTGTTTTTAGTGATATGGTAATCAGATTTTCTGAGTTTAAGAACAAGGCTTAATAACAAGTGCAGTAAGTAAATGAACACGATAAGATTTATCCTGGTTCCCCTTATAACCAAGGGTACGTCCAGTCCTCTTGCACACCACAAGAGATTAATCAACTACTTGTCAGAAAATGTACAATTCCCACCCTGGGATTCTTGCTACAAAACTTCTAACAATTCTTTCTAAGATAGCACACCACTATCTTACTTGTACAAATGATACAATAAGGTTTGAATAAATCTAAGATGTGGTATATTGATAAACAACTCAATAGTAATTCAAGTACTTGAGAACTTTTTAGAATGATATGAAAATCTAATGCAAGTACTTAGAAAAATCAGAATTTTGTTCAAAGTTGTTCAAATGAATTAATTCAAGGATGGTTAATTTTTGATCTGAAGTTATGGGGTATTTATACTCCATAAAACATCCTTTCAGATTCGTGGCCATTGATCCAAGAGGTTTGATGAAAAATTACAATGTTCTAGAGGCATTCCAGATCTGAAAAATTGTAATGTTTCCAGGTGTATTCGAATACAGTATATGTGTATTCGAATACACATCTTTGTAACGTTTAAAAAATTCAAATTTTACACCTTGTATTCGAATACACATCAGTGTAGTCGAATACAGATCAATGTATTTTAGCCTCTGACTTAACTTGTATTCGACTACATATGAGTGTAGTCGAATACATTTGGCTACTGACTTAGCATGTAGTCGACTACAGATGGATGTAGTCGAATACACTTGGCCACTGACTTAGCTTGTAGTCGACTACAGATGCGTGTAGTCGAATACACCTTTTAAAGTTTTGCTTCTGACTTAAGTTGTATTCGAATACAACATGGTGTATTCGAATACACTTATGCAAATTGTCAAAAATATGATTTTAAATGATTTGTTAATGTTGTTTATGATTTTTGAAAACATGTTAAATGCATATGTAAATATGAATTGTTCTCAAGTATTTGAACTATTGATTTGTATCATATACCTTTATATTTACTCATTTATTATTTGGATTTGGAAGCTCATTCAAGATGGTTTGATCTTCTTTTTGATCTTGCTGCATTGTCCATAGTTGGTGGTCTTGTCGTCATCAAAAACATGTAGTTTACACCATGTCTATAATATTTTCTTTGTACAGGGATCTATTACCTATATTATGTTGTGGAAAAAAAATCAACCACAATATCATCTTCACGTGAGAAAGTATCCACATACTCGTTATCATCCTTACAATTAGCATCAACTTGTTCTTCATCAGTTGGTGATAACTCCTTAACAGGAGAATTCCCCTTCAACTAATCTAGAGGAATGATATTCGCAAAAGGAGAAGTCGCGATTGATAAATGTCATTTCCCATAACAAGCTAGAAGGTCGAAGATCCCTCGTGCTAATTAATCACTACATTAACTTTTTCCTAACTAGAAACAATGTATGGAGTTAATGAGATTACACTTGAAAGACGTATGGGGACTAATTCAAATAATTGGTTCCCTATTTTGAAATCCAAAAATTTGGTCTCTCTTTTAAATTTTCAAAATATGGTGATATGATATATTTTAAGAGTAATGATATTTGAACACATTTTTAAGCACAAATACAAGTGACTCCCCCATACAATCTCTCTCTTCATTTAATTTCTCCCCTTTTTATTTTTCACACAATCTCTCTCTTCATTTAATTTCCTCATTTTTTTTTACTTTTCTCATTTTTTTCTTTTTTTTTTTACTTTTTTTTTAAAATCATTATTCTAATTTATATTGTTTGATTAGAATTACCAAACTTTCTGTTCAAATCCATTAACCAAGTTTTGCAAGGAATTAACCATATTGTTTTAAGTCATTAACCAAATTTATATTTTGTTTGATTAGAATGCCCAAATTTTCAGTTCAAATTCATTAACCAAGTTGTTCACAATATTAACCATATTTCTTAAAACCAATAACTAAATTATATTGTTTGATTAGAATGACAAAACTTTTTATTCAAATCTATTAACCAAGTTGTGAAAAGAATTAACCATATTGTTTTAAGTTATTAACCAGATTTATATCTTCTTTTAAGTCATTAACTAGGTTTACGGAAGAAAGAGGAATTATGGAAGAAAGAGAAAATGAATGTGTGAGGTTTATTTTTGGAGAGGAAGATAAAAGAAAAAGTGAAAAAAGAGAGATAAAAAGGGGGAAAGTAAAAAAAAAAAAAAATTAAATGAAGAGAGATATTGTATAGAGAGTCACTTGCATTTGTGTTTAAAAACGTGTTCAAATATCATTACTCATATTTAAAATAGTGTATTATATAACAATAATATAAAATAATTAATATCCATAAAATTATAATAATATCTTATAGAAACATTAGTTTCAAGTTATGAAATTATTCATTATTGTAACATAATTAATAATATAAAAATAATTTATGCATTTAGATGGTTTTACATCATGAGATCGTATGTCATGTTATTTAAAATATATCATATTACTATTTTTTAGTTCAAAAATTTAAAAAATACAGAAAATTATCAAATTTTAAAATAAAAAGACAAACTCTATGAATTAGTAAACATAAAAGATCCGAAATAATAACTGAGCCAATTATTAATTATGCAATGTTATTTTGTGGTTATGAAGCTACTTGTATCATAGACAAGTTAATAAACTTTTGTTTTGGACTGATATCACATATAGGATCAAATATCCAACCAAAACATTAATTCGGTTTAAATTTTAGAAATTAAATCTTATGCAGAAACTTTTTTTATGCATTGAATCAAATCACATTATAGTGACATGTTTTTAAAATAACTTCTACAATATCTCTCTGAATTTTATATTGAATGATTTAATTGATTGTTTATATGAATTTTTTTACTCTATATATAATTAAATCCTAAAATTTGTTATTTTCCTTTTAAATTTCCAATTCTATAATATTAGCACGATCTCAATAAATAAATAAATAAATAAAAGATGGTCTTATAATTTGTTATACAAATCAAATTATTAAATATTGTCTTTGACTGAAAAATAATCTGTTTTAGCAATTATTCCATAATATTATTTCTAAAATCATATTTTGACTAATCTTATTTGAATTTCTTATTTTTTAAATTTAAAAAATTTAGGGTGGTATGATGGTGCTCCTATATAAGGTAGACAAATATTTAGAGTTCATTAAACAGTTATAGATTTGGTATTTTTTGTTATTTTTAATTTTTAATCTCTATAAAATTATTATGGATATAATTTTAACCTCTCCTTGAATGTCAACATATATATTTTTTGGAATGAATTGTTTATAAATATTTTATATTATAAATTTTTTTTCTGCATATCAATATTTCGATGTTGGGTTCAAATTTTTGTTACATTTAACGTGAGATTTTTATATTTAAAAAGTTTATATTTATTTCATCTAGATTTAAAAAATTCTAAATTTTATGAATTTTTTTATAATATTATAAACATGCAAAAAATTATTTAAAATTATTTAAATTAAAGAACAATTAGATATATTTCATGTCAACATAAACTAAAACTACTTACAAAATAATTTAAAGTTATATTTTTATTTTATGAAAACTAAAATAAAAAATAAAATTTTATAAAAATTAAAAATTTATTTTATCTTATTTTTTTTCCTAAAAATCATTAGATGGGTGGAGCTTAATAGTTGTAAAAAAAAAAAAAAAAAAAAGGTTGGGAAAAAAAAATGAATGGGAAATTTTATGAATAGTATTGGCGTGTGTGGCTACACTTTTGAAGTTGCTAGATAAGTGTCCCGTCAGATGATCACTTCCAAGTAAAGATGCATTCATTCTAGCGACTACTTTTTATTCTTTTTTCTTTTTATTTTTTATTTTTGTTTTAGTGTTTTATAGGATCCTCTGTGAGTAATTTTATTCCAAGTATTTTAGACATTAAATATAAAAAACTTTTCTAGTTTAGATTTAAATTTCAATTATTATTTTATTGTTTTTTACAAGCATTCTCACTAGTACTTATAATATCCACATTATCAATTAAGCACTTAAAGTGAATTTCTGGCATTAAGTACATATGGCTTATTTTATAATGATTTAATTTTTTAACTCAACAACTTAAAAAATAGATTAGACAAATTTCATAAATAAATTTGTATTATCACGTTTTAACAACACTCATGTATTTAATTGTTAAAAATGTATGGACATTATGAAAAGAGAGGATGCTTGTTAAAGATATTCTCAATATTAAATAGCATGTGCTTTTCCTCTCTAATAGAGGTACCTAATTGGTACCAATGCTTAGTGTACTAAGCATTCTCCATCGGAGATGTACTTAAAGCCTCCACAATATAGACCCATTTTTAAGTATTGTCATATATACTTTTTAATAAATATTTAATTTCTCCAATCCTTAATGAACTAAAAAAAAAAAGCTTTTCATTAGAAAGAACAATTTGTAAACACTTAAAGAGTATTTTTTTACGTAATAAACATTCAAAGAATTGAAAATACAAATTTTATATATATTTAATTGATTTTCTTAATATTCAATTCTTTAATAATTATCTTTTAGAATATTAACATTTGTCATGATTTTATATTTTTTGTCAATAATTTTATATCATTATATTTCAATATTTAAATATTAAAAATTGTGATATCCGCAAAGAAAGAAGATGCTTAATAAAACACCATTTTTTTCTATGTTTTTTAATACAAAAATTTAAACTCAAATTTACTGTATAAAAATCTATTTTTTTTTAGCTAAATTCAACTTGAATAAGTAAAACATATTCTCTATCAAATTTATTTCCAATAATGAAAATACTCCTTCCAATGTTAAATTTTAGAAAAAAGTGATTCAATAATTAAAATTTAATATATTAATTAACTTAATTTTTTTTATATTCAAAATAGGATGTAATATCTATTTATGACCGAGTTTTGAGTTAAGATTCCCCGTTGAAATAGTGTTACATAATACTCCTATACATGCAACACGTTATTCAAAGTTTCAAAACCCATGTCAGTTTTTACACGCGCGTGTAATGCGTGTACATAATACACTGAATCGTACCTCTAAAGCTGTTTGTTTCAGGCTTTTATCCAATTTGATCCTGCTATTTCGCAGTTCAAAAGTGCTTTTCAATTTAAAGCCATGCCCCCCTCTCATCAACCTCTTCATGGGACCCAAACCAAGACAAGGAAATTATATTTAGAATTTAATATGTTTTCGATTTCAATAAAATTTCTTCAAACTTTTAATTTTTTACTCTATAGAAAAATAATATAATTTTTGGTTTGTATAAAATTATCAGATATGTAATTTTAGTTTCAATCGTTAAATTAATATGTATTATTTGCAGATATGTTAACAATATTATATATAATTTGTTTATATAAAGTGAATTCAAAATTTAATTTTTAAATTTATATTTTTGTTATTTTTATCTTAAATATCTTATATTTAAACAGTTTGTATTAAATTTATTCCAAACTTAAAATATTCTAGATTTTTATGGAAGAATTTTTTATAATATTCTAAACATAATTTAAAAAAACTCATTAAATTTTTTTAGAGTTGAAAGACAATTAAAATATTTCATTTCAATAGAAACTAAAATTGTTTTTATGGATAATCTTGTGGAGAATAAGAGTTATATTTTTATTTTATATGAACTAAAATTGAAATGATGAAATTTTATAGAGACAAGAAAATATATTTAACCCTTATATTTATATTTGGCAAAATTCCATCAAATGTCTTTTGTGTTTTTTTCTTCTAATATAACATTCATTCATTCAAATAGATATAATATATCAATTGAGAATACTTCAAATTCAAAGTCGCTAAAACCAAAAAATAATAAATTTGCTACCGAGCTCACATCACTCAAGTTAATAGAGGAGAAAATATTAAGCACTTTTCTCCTCTATCCATAAGAGAGGGGAGGTTTATCCAATATTGATCATAAATCTCCCCTCTCTTGTGGATAGAAGAGAAAAAGAAAAGAGAATTAGTAGCTCAATCGGTACCATCGTTCATTTATTCCCACTATCAATTGAACTAGTCGTGGGAATGAATGATTTGTTGACGTAACCCTAAGGTCCTAGATTTAACTTCCACGGAAGACAAAAACTCGTTAATTTCCAACAAAGGAAATGGACGAGAAAACTGTAAATAACAATGCCGATCAGAGGGGTCGAGTTGTTATACGAATCACATATTTCTAAATTGTTGGGATAATACTGTTATGTTTGGAATAGCAAAAAAATTTGTATAGATTTTGTGCTAAACAATTTTGATCATTAGTTCGAGATGGAGTTCAAGCTTTCATTATGTTCATGAATGTTTCTATCAATAAAGATGTAGAGGTTAAAGAACTACAAGTAGTTAGAGAACTCTAGAAATTTTCTCGAGTGTAGAAGGATTACCTCCAAAGGGGGAAGTTGTATCTCCAATAGACTTAATTTCAAGAGTGAGACCCATTTTGACGGAACATACTGCATGTTTCCAAAGAAATTGGAGGAGTTGATGTTTTTTTTACCAAAACAATTATAAGACACATTTAGATAGAGTAAAGCTAAATCATAAAGAACTAAAATGCATGAAATAGAAGAAGATAAAGAAGACATATATTTTTATACTAATTCACAACAAGTTGTTGCTACATCTAGTCATCCCCTTCCACAAAGATTTTGCCTTAATATATTTGATGAATTAATCCCCTATTTCAATAAATATCATATAAGTATTATTTACTTTGTCTCTTCAGACTTTGAGTATTTTTCTCTAGTTTCTTCAAGTTGTCGTCGTCAGAACATTCACCAACTTTTTGGCATCCTATTGAGGTTCATGAGAGTTGTTGTCACTACTGAGCTGATTTACATCAGTTCTAGTTTATGTCTGAATTGACACAAAGTTTATTTCTAGGACTTCTAACTCTCTTGAGAGGATGTTACATACCAAGTCCTATATTAGTCCAAGTGTGTGAGAACACTTTGCCTGTTTTAATAAGAACTTTCTATTGAGAAGATATTTCTTTCCTATTTTTCTTTTGATGTGTTCTTGTTTTTTTAGAATTTTTTTTAACACGTTGCCTTTTTCATTCTCCCTCGATCTGTCACATAATGGACTGAGTGAGTTCTACTTAAATAGAGAGAATAAGTGTCTGTCGAGATTGTTACCGTTGGAAATCTTCAATCACCATTTAAGGCATATGAATCTTTAATATGTATATTTGTGAGTGATTCTATATATCTTGGTATGAGGATAGGGAAATAGAGGATACTACGATCAAAGCATGTCTTAAAGACTTTCAAACAAGTAACTAATTTAGGATGTTCATTAGAGGATATGCAAATGTTATGTCTTCTTTGGAGCATTGACTTTCATCAGAGTGTTCACTTTCATCATATCATACAACATAAATCAAGGTCAGACGATTAGATGGTTGAAGGGATGATGTGATTATCAAAGGTAGACAAACAGAGCATAGTTGCATTCAGTACATGCAATTGAAACAGAACATATCAGGTATTTCCAGAGTCACCAGAACTAGAACATTTCTTGCATTATTCGAGTCAGCCAATACAGAGCGTCGCTGACGTCACTAAAAGCGTGTGTCAGAGCGCTTACATCAGAGTTAGAAAAATGGAGTGAAATAGAGTCTCATTGTTCCTTTGCTTTCATCCAATCACCAGAGGATATAACTTATATTAGAACACATATTTTGTAATGCTTGTGTTTAAACTACATAATGCAATACTTCTTATTGTTATATCACAACTTGCTCCATTAGTAGAATGGTTACTTCTTTATTAGGTGAAAGTAATCTTTGTGTTGAAAAGACTCAGACTATCATCTCTAATTTACTTGTAATTTATGCTACCTTAAGATAGTCTTCTAACTTAACCTACACACTTAGCAAATACAGTTAGAGGATAATTGTTCTTTATTTGTTTGTTTTTGTTGTCGTCAAAGCATCAATCAAATGATTGTAGCTAAAACCACTTTTGCACTAACATAAACAACGAACAATGAGGTTGTAAATTGACTATCATCAGTTGAACAAAGTGACGATTAAGAATCATTTTCCTTTGCCAAAAAATTAATTACTTGATGGATCATTTGAAAATAGCCTATATATTCTTGAAGATTGATTTGAAGTCAAGATGTTATCATATATGAGTGAAGCCAAGCGATATTTAGAAGACTATATTAATGGAATATATGAGTATTATCTTCATGACGTACTTGGATAAGTTTGTTATTGTCTTTATTGACTATATTTTGATAGTAGAGAAAAACATGAAAACATCTAAGAGTAACTTTGAAAGTGCGCAAAGACAAAAGATTATTATCTAAGTTATTGAAGTGTGAATATTGGTTTGAAGAAGTAAGTTTCCTTGGTCATGTAATTTCCAATTGAGGAATTGGAGTTGATCCATCAGGAAGCTATTCAATAGTAAAAAATGTTGAAGAGTGTTAGAGAAGTGAGGAGTTTCTTAGGATTGAAAGGTTACTATTGAAGATTTATTGAAGGACTTTCGAAACTTTGTGTTAAATTTGGCTAATTTGACATTAAATTATCATGCTTTCTTGTGGAATTCGACGTGTGAAAAGAGTTTTGAGAAGCTAAAAAGAGAAGTTGACAACAAAACCGGTTTTGATGTTGTCAGACACATCTAAACCTTATGTGATTTATTGCAATGCTTCTAAATAAGGTTTGAGAGGTTTGCTTATGCAAGATGAAAAAGTAGTTGCTTATGCGCCAAGGTAACTGAAGATACATGAACATAATTATTTCACTCATGTTTTGGATCAAGGAGTTGTAGTGTTTACACTTAAATTGTGGAGAAATTATATTTATTGAGAAGGATATGAAGTATTCAACGATCATAAGAGTCTAACTTTATCCTAGGTTAATAGTCTAACTTTACTATCCAAATTCTCATTACTAGTCAATTATTAATCTAATTAATCACTTTAACTATGTCTGATCAAATAATTCTGAGACTCTAATTTAATCATAATTAATTGGTTAATGACATTACTCTAATTGATTAATCTATAACTTAGTCATTTAAAAAAAATGAAAATTGGTTATCAACCTAATAGATTATTTAATCCTCTTTAATCCATTAATGATTAATCTATAACTTTGCCATTTTCTAATTGGTTAATCATAATTCATTATGTAATAAAGTGTAATTTACCCTTCTAATCGATTATAATTTCTTCCTAATCAGTTACTCTTCAACTGAAGTGTTTTTTGGGTCTATGCATCTAGTTAATCAATTAATATTGTCTTATTAATTTGTTTTTCTTTCATTTATCTTAACAATAATCCACTAACCCTAGACACTAATCGATTAATTCTACAGAATATAGAACAAAATGAAGTTTTCTAACACATAATATTTTTTAACTCTTATTTATAAACTCTTATCATTAGTATAACTCATAATATGTAAATTCATGAATTTCGTCAACATATATCATTAAAACACACATAACATCAATCATGAATATCATTCATTCACAAAAACATAATATAATCAAATATCGTAACTCTAAACAACTACGATGGTTGATGTAGACATATGGATCATGGGACGTCTCTATTTAATAAATATACTAAACTTATTTAATACATATCAATAGATAAACCCACTTTGTACCTTAATTAATAAATTCATATACTCTTGACTTGGATTGGAGACGGTGTGACTCTTTATTGTTCATAGTACAAATATTTGAATTAAATAATATTGTTTAAAGCTCCTCAAAAAATCAAACGTGCAAGCACAAGTGGAATTAGACTCGATTAAGAATTGACTAAGTTATGAGTGTTTAAGGATTTTCAAGAAACATACCAATAATAAACCCATGAATTTCTAAAGCTAAAACACTCATAAATAGCTAGGCTATGTGATCGAGAGGTAAATTAAAGATAAAATGCAGAATTGGCTACACAAGACTAGGAAATAAATTTATTTTTGAGTTCTAGTCGCACATTAATCGATTAACTCACTTTAAATAATTGATTAATGAATTTTATAATTCATTAATATTATTTATTAATTGATTAACTATTTTGGACTATTTACTTATTATCTCTAGCTATCCTATATTGATATCAAAGCATCCAAATATAAAACAACTAGCACAACTGACTTTTAGGGCTTAAAAGTAATACATAAAAACTCGATGCGTTAAATTCACCATTCTAAAAATAAATTGTCTTCAAAATTTGGCTAATCAAAGGTAAAAAACTACATATATATTATCTTCATCTTTTCTTCTAAATCCCACGTAGCAATTTTGTCATCAAGTCCTCCTTAAATCACTTTCAACTGAAGGATTTTCTTTCCTTTTAGAGTATTATTCTTCCTAACTAGTATTCTTTTCGGCAAAGCTTCGAAAGTAAGATTATCATTTAAATAAACAATATCTGATTGCACCACATGTCTCATATCATGTACGCACTTCATGAGTTGTGATACGTGAAACACATTGTCTATGTTTAATAGGAGCGACAACAAAGAATTGAGATATGCCACGACTCCAATCTTCTTCAATACTTCGTATTGTCTGACAAACCTGTGTGTCAACTTCATCATCTTCAATACTCTTCTGAGTCCTTTAGTAGGTGTACCCTCAAGAAAACATAATTTTCTACATCAAAATATGACTACTTAGATTCCATATCTTGATAGTTCTATTACTTTCTACTACCTATTATAAGTAGCTTTCATTTTATCTTGAATTAACCTAGTTTTTTATATTGTTTCTTGCACAATCTTAGGTCAAAGAAAAATATGGTCTAAAGTTTAAAACCAACAAAGTGACATTTTGCATTTCCTTTCATACAAAGCTTCAAAAGTTGACATTCCAATATTAGAATGATAACTATTGTTGTCTATGAATGCTATCAGAGGCATAAACTTATCCCAATTGCCCTTTTCTTCCAAAACACAATGTTTTAACGGTTCTTATAGATATTGGATTTTCCTCTCTTAATGTACATTTGTTTGAGGTCCAAAGCTTATTGCACACTATTCCAAAATTCATAAGCAAATTTGGTATCTCTATTTGAAACAGTAATCGACTGTACACCATGCAATCTTATGATTCCGTTGATATGCATCTGAGCTAGCTTCTCTTGACGATATACCATATTCATCGAAAGAAAAACCACTTATTTAGTCAACCTATCAATAATTACTCGAATCACATGACATCTGGACAAATTCTTAGAAAATTCTAATACAAAATTCATAGTAATGATATCCCACTTCCATACATGTATCTTCATGGTTGTAAGATATTTTATGGGTTTTGATGTTCAATCTTTGAATTTTGACAAGTTATACAAGAAAACACAAAATTCTTACATGTTTTGGTAGATCCTTGGTGAATTGTTAAATCATTACTATAACCTTCCAAAATCATCTGCCTCAATTCCATAATATTAGGAACACATACTCGGTCTTGAAGTTTCAAAACTCGATCTAGACCTTCATTAAATTCTCTTATTTCCCTTTGACGAATCAGTTCCCTTTGCTTCTTTATAAGCTAACTATTCTTTAAACCTTTCTTGATTTGTTCCGTCGAATTATTTATAATATGTAACATCGCAAGCTTAATACTCGATTCTGTTAGCCCAAAACTCAAACTCATATTTGAATTCTTCCATTATCTCAATCCATTGAATCCTTATGTTTGCACAAGTTATTGCCTTTTTACTCAAAGCACCAATAACTACATTTTCTTTCCCAAGATGTTAACTTAAGTCGAAGTTATAATCGTTCAGAAGTTCCACCGATGTACATTGCCTTGTCCTCAACTCCTTAAGACTGAACAAAAATCGTAGACTTTGATGATCGTTGAACACTTCAAATCTTACTCCATAAAGATATCTCGACAACTTAAGTGTAAACACTGCTTCTCATAGTTCCACATCATGAGTCAGATAGTTATGCTAATGTTTCTTTAGTAGTATTAACACATGAGATATACATTCACATTTTGCATAAAACACCTCCCAAACCTTTCTTAGAAGGATCAGAATAAACAACAAAAAGTTTATACTACCGACAAAACTCAAACTGGCATAATTGTTAACTACTCTTCAAACTTATGGAAACTCTTTTCGCACTTCAAATTCCACAAGAAACTTGGTCCTTTTAGGTCAAATGAGTCAAAGATAATGGAAGCTTCGAGAATCCTTCAATGAATGTAAGATAATAACTTCAATGACATTCTTCGATGTCTTCCATAGCCGAACAACTATCAACTTTGATTCCTCATCTAGAAGTTACATGACTATGAAAACTCACCTCTTAGAGCTAAGATTCTCACTTTGAAAACTTAGCAAATAAACTTTTATCTTTGAGTACATGCAAAAATGTTCTGAGATGTTCCTCATGCTTGTCTCGCTCTCAAAGTAAATCAAATATCATCAATAAAAACAACAACAAATTTATCCAAGAAAGGCCTCAATATAGTTTTCATATAGACCATGAATATTGTAGATACATTGATCAATCCATATGACATTACTTGATACTCATAGTGACTATAATGAGTTCTAAATGAAGTCTTCTAAATATCCCTTAGCTTTACTCATATCTAAAGGTATCGTGACTTCATATCAATCTTTGAAAATATGTAGACCATTTTCAACTAATCCATCAAATCATTAATTCTCGACAAATGGTAATAATTCTTAATAGTCGCGTTGTTCAAGTGATTATAGTTCATGCACAACTTCTTTGTTCTTCCTTTCTTCTCGAATAAAAGAATTGACACTCCCCACGGGTAAACCCTAGGTGTAATAAACTATTTTTCAACAAATCCTCTAGCTGCAACTTTAACTCCTCCAATTTCCTTGGAGACATGCGATATGGCACCATCAAAATGGACCCCACTACCGGAATCAAGCCAACAGAAAATTATACTTCCCTCTTCAAAGGTGATTCTTCTACACTAGAGAAAATGTTTGGATATTTTGTGGCCACATATGCAACTCATTCATCTCTACACCCTTCTTAACAATAGAAGCCATAAACATCATGAAAATGTGAGCTTTATCTCGAACTAGTGACCTAAACAGCTTAACAGACAATTTGTTGGATTCTTGCTCCTCTATTATACCAAATACATATGTATGGCCTTAGTAGTTTAGAAATATATGAATAGCTTTTAACCAATTCATGCCAAGAATTATATCAATATCCTTACTGGGTAGACATACCGAATCCACTACAAATTATCTACCTTTTATCTTCAATTCACAATTTTTACACTTGAAATTAGTGATCACAAGTTCATTTGTTGGGGAGGATACCAAAAAACCATAGGTTAAGTATGACACACCAAATTTCAAATATTTCACATAATCATAAGAAATAAATGAATGTGTGGCTCCCAGATAAAATAACATTATTAAAGGTTTTTTCTTCAAGAGATATGTAACTTGAATCAAGTCTTTTGATTAAGATGCTTCAACTTCAAGTTCAATCAAAATAAAACAATTTCTTTTTCACTTCCACGGTGACTTCAATTAAAGTCTTCCCCTCAAAACATTTGGAAGTGATGTCACTTGTTTGTTTCACTTAAAGCAGGTTGTCTTAGTATCCTTGCATTGATTGGTATAGTGTCATTTACCACACTTTCCACACCTAACAACTCTTAGAATAAAATATCTTCTAACAACATTCTTATCCTGAGTCTTCTTTTCTCCACTGTTCTTGAAATCATGACCTATAGGTGCTAATGCTCTAATTTTTCTAATTATAAGAGGTTTCTTCTTAAACATATTGATCTTCTAAATGTAAGCATCTTCACACTGCTAATCATCTAAAAAACAGGAACAAAATGTATTAATCTAGAGAGAGAAATTCTCCCATCTCTCAAGAAATTAGAGTTTAATGAGTTTTAACTTGGTAGAACAACGATTTTCCTCTTATAGAGGTCTCTTCTATGCCATCAGAGTTTCTTTCCTCTGTAATGGAGGTCTTTTCCACTCCTATGGAGTTTCCTTTCTCACCTCTGTGAGTTGTTCTTCCTTATTTTTCTTCCTTATTTTTCTTTCTTTTTACATCATCATTGTCACTGTGTTCTTTATTTATACCACCACAAACCTCCATCTTGGTCACCCTTCCCTCTACCAACAACCACCATGCCCTCAATACACAACCCAAGTATGTCGGTGTGTTCTCAGATCTACATCCAACTTCACCAACCTACAATTCAAATTTAGGTGGTCCTAAAAAACAACATTAATCGGTGCTACCACAGGAAAAAATAAATTTTCAAGATGTTATACTTCTTGGTTCTCATAATATTAGTGTGGCTTCTTGTCTTTATAGTTCTAATGTTATTATTCCAAGATCTTGTGTTTATTTGTTATTGTTATGTTTATGATCATGTTGTGTTTTGTGTTTTGCTTTTAACTTTAACTTATTTCAAGTTTGTTCTCATAGTGATTAGGGGTGGGAATAGGCCACGTCAGGCCAGGCTTTGAATGGCCTGAGCCTGGCCTACAATTTATTTTTTAGGCCTACGGCCTATCATAGTGTTTTTTTTTCGGCCTGGCCTGGCCTGGAAGCCTATTTAAAATAATTTTAAAAGAATATGAAACAAACATCCTTTAAACCCTAAAAAATAATTTTTTGTGTCAAATAATAGATTTTTTTCTTCTGAAACAAACACACTTATTATTACATCTTAAACAAATATGAAACGACTACTGAGTGATTGATTAATTGAACGGCTACCGAATATGGAATGACTATCAAATATGGAATCACTACCGAATATGGAACAACTACTGAATATGGAATGCTCAATGAGTGATTGCCTAATTGATACCCTAAAAAATAATTTTTTGTGTCAAATAATAGATTTTTTTCTTCTGAAACAAACACACTTATTATTACATCTTAAACAAATATGAAACGACTACTGAGTGATTGATTAATTGAACGGCTACCGAATATGGAATGACTATCAAATATGGAATCACTACCGAATATGGAACAACTACTGAATATGGAATGCTCAATGAGTGATTGCCTAATTGATAGAATTTAAAATATGAAATAATATTATTAATATAATAATAATAATAATAATAAATAATATTAATAAATAATATTAATAAATAATATTAATAAATAATAAAATATATATAGGTTGGTCTGTCAGACCTAGTAGGCTTTTTTATAAGCCTGAGCCTGACCTATTTAAATAAATAGGCTTTAAAAAAGCCTGAGCCTAGCCTTTTTATTAAATAGGCCAGGCTAGGTCATAAGTAGGTCAGACAATAGGCCCCTGACGGACGATCTAGCCTATTCCCATCCCTAATAGTGATTGATAGAAATCCCAAAAAGCTTTCAGCAGAGGAAAATGTGTTTAGAGTTATTATCTAATGGGGGTTGCTGCAAATAAATCTCTTATTTTTACTTAACAAATGGTTTCTTTACATGTGGTGAATTTAACCAATTTTGAGAACTCGTATAGTTGATATGTGCGTCCAAAATCCAAAGAAACGATTCTTAATTTGATAGAGTTAAATATTGTGGTTTCTCAACTCACTTATCACGTGTGAAAGAATTTTATTTGGTTGTTTGGATTAAGTTATTAGTTTGGTAAAACTTTATTGTGTTCTAAGTTCTCAAAGCTTATTGATGGTTAAACTTTGGTTGGCTTAGAGAGTGACGTTGTTATTAAAATGTGGATGGGGAGTGTCTTAACACAATATATTTACTTAGGTTTATACTATCTCTATCTAATTTAATGAATGGTGTTTATTGTAAAGAAAAATGCATATGCAAATTGCTTACTCTTATAAACTATTGTCCCAAAGTTACCAGGTTCCAACGGCTCAACTCCCAGCTAAATCTCTAGACGTAGATTGTTCATGAACATTTGACACTATAACTCCATGGTTGTGAAAAAATTGTTCATCTAGTTGATCCACTTCAAAGCTCATTAAGGATGAAAAGTACCTTGAATTCAACAAGACGACTCCTTTGAAATTTATTAAAAGCGGAGTGAGCAGATTGTGGCTCTCGACAATTCTATTTGCTCTCTAACATCTTGACCAGGCGATCAATAGAAGTTTCTTTCATTTATAGTGTTACTGTCATAAGAATTGTCCTAGGTATTCTTGGTGTTCCTTCATTGCTAGTTTTACCAACACAATCATTTTCTTGGGTATTCCTAGTGCTAACCATTATTTTTTTCTACGGAAACAATAGAAACAATACAAAATTTTACTAATGATCTAACAATCAAAGTACACAAGTAGGACTCTAACACAAATGAAGAAAATATTGTTTTAATACCACTAAAGTGATGTAACGTGATGAGAGACAATGAATAAATGCTAGAGTTTTGTTAAGGCGCTAAAATTAAGACTGACAATCTATGTCCCCTTTTTTTAGACCTTTGTCCTTATACAGGACATGCGTAGTACTACATTATCTCTTCCTTTTTGGGATTCTGTTACTTTTCCTATTAAAAGTCATTTGGCTCATTATGCAAAATGTATGCACACCTCATTAATTCCATAAATATGTCCTTATTTGTTGTTAATATGTCTTCAAAATCAGCGACATAAATCCTTCCATCTGGCCCCATAATTTCTACGCCTCTACGGTACTCTGCAGTGGTGTACTAGAGTGTCACAACAACTTAAAAAATACATCTAAATTCTTCACTAAATTTCTTCTTGCACAAATACACAAAACCCAACATATTTTAGCCTAGAACATTCTAATCTACTAAAAAGAAGATATCAAAGATAATTAACTAAAATTACTTAAGTTATAATAATAAACCTTTACATCAACTCAAAGACTACATAAAGTGGAGCTAAATTAAGATGATAAATCATATTTCTATGAGTTATCAATAAGCATTTTCTAGGTGGGGGCATCTCTTGAATCAATCAATGATATCTTATTAATCGATTATTATTCATTTATCTTAACACTAATAAATGAACCCTATACACTAATTGATTATTTCTGTCGAAAAAAGAACATAACATAATTTTCTAAAACATAATCCACTTTAATTGACAACTATAAGTTATGAATGTTTAAGGATTTTTTAGAAATTAAACTTACCAATATGAAACATATGAATTTCTGAAGCTAAAACAAACTTAAATAGCTAAGTTATTTTATTAGGGGGTAACTTAAAGATAAGATGCAAATTTGACTACATAAAATTAGGAAAAACAATTAATTTTGAGTTTTTGCCAGATATAAATCGATTGACAACAAGGACTTAATAGATTAAACGAGTATAAAAAGGATTGTCTAGTACAAGTCTCACATTAATCAATTAACCAACATAAAATAATCAATTAATCCATTTCCTAATACATTGATATTATTTATTAACTGGTTAACTATTTTTAAACATTTTTTTTACAAATTTCAGTTATGTTATATCGATATCTAAGCAACCAACAATTAGCACAACATACTCTTAGAGCTTAAAGCAATTAATAAAAACTTGAGGTGATACAACAACTCGTTGTTGCTCATGTGTCCCTATACTCTCCAACAACATGTACATTATTTGAGTTACGAAATACAATCAAATATCATTTAGCTTATTAATAATCTTACTTTTGAAGCTTTACCAAAAAGGATAGCAGATAGAATTTACAAGAATTGAAAAAGAAAGGAACTGGTTTAGAGAAAGTAATACAAGGAGGACTAAATAATGAAAGTGCTGCTTGAGAATTGGAAGAGAAGATGAAGATAATGTATCACTAGTGCAAGATAGGGATTAAAATATGACAATTTTAAACTAATAATGATGAGAATTGTGTTACATAGGTGACATTATTGCAATTAAGTTGAACCCTTAAACTATTACAAGCTGCTTATTGAAATAATTGGTTATAATGCCTTGTTAAATAAGTGACACGATGACATTTTTGTAGTTAAGTTGATATCTTGATATATTTACAAGTTGATTTATACATCTCTTGTTAAATAGGTGAAGCATCACACTTTTGCAATTACTTTGATATCTTGAAACATTTATAGGCTGGTTATGCAAATTATGAGCTTATACCACCTTGTTAAATAGGTTTTTCTTCTTCATATACGCTGTCTTTGGTTATGTTTCTTGTTTTTGAGGTCTACAGAAAAAATGGGAGGATGTAGAACTTCAAGTGTTGACACTTTCAGCGAAAGAAATATCCCAAAGTGTGAGTATGAATAAGTAATAAGGATGTGAGTGTCTAATACTATTGAAAACTTTGGGAGGTGTAAAAATTAGGGGGTGATCTTATTCGAATGGAAGGGGTTTGGGTTCTATAGAAGTCAATATATCAAGCTTCAATGGTTTCATTGATGAAACAAATTTGGTAGACTTACCATTGGTGGGCCATCGCTTTACGTGGACAAGAATGGATGAGTCTTGTATGAACACGTTGGGTAGATTTTTTATCCAATGTAAACTAGTTTTGTTAACATAGTGTAACACAAATTATACATTTTTTGTAATTTTTTTTTAATATGATTGTTGAGTCTTTTAAGGATTCGTTTCATGGAAGGAATAATATACAAGATAAGATAGAGCTATTGATGAACCAACATGATAAGATAAGGTATTCCTTAACACTATCATATCATGTCTCAATACTTAATTCTTATTCTAAATATGAGTTGAGTTAGTAATCCACAAAATATGATAAAAATAATAATTTACTCAGTAGCCCTTATAAAATATATTTTAAAATATAAAAAATTATAGTTAAGAGTAAACTATCATTTTGGTCACTGACTCAACAAAGTGATGTCATTTGAGTTCCCGACTCAGCAAAAAATCCTAGATCAGCCCTTAACTCAACCAAACGTCATCACTTTAGTCCATGACATTAACTTTTCTATTAACACTGTTAAGTGGGTGACGTTTACGTATGTGACTGAGTGATGTGTCACTCTCTCCTACGTGGGTCTGTTAAATATGCATAGACCAAAATGATATTAAGTTTTATAAAAATTAAAATGAAGCTTTAAATGAAAAAGATTTGTGCTACAAAGACTAACTTGACAATACGATATAACATACAGGGACCACTTTGACTATAAGTTATTACTTTTAGCAACTATAATGTCAGTAAGTGTAATTTTTTATGGATCATTGTGGTTATATTCGTAAATTTACAACCCATAATGTCCGTTCATATTTTATATCACTTAAAGTCACTTGAAATAACACAAAACACATTAACAAGATGAAAGAACACAAAACATTTCCATTTAAACACTTCATTTCACTTGAAAGAACACAAAACACATTATGTTTAAGTCATTAGTCACTTGTCAAACACATAACACATTACAAACTACACATATTTATAACTACCCAAACTACTAAACACAATTTTTGATTTGTGAAACCAAATCATATGTGACATTTGCATGGAAAATACACCAATTACAAGTGCTCTAAGCATCTTTGTTTTAGAAGTTATAGAATAAAGCTTGGTATTAACTCCATCCTTGAACACTCTGTCTGAATTTTGGTACCTCTCAATCTCTCTTCCTTTATTGATTTCACCATCTTTTTCTTTGATTTAATACATGTTTGAAGTGCTTCATCATTTGCAAGTGTTTGAATCAACTCATCAACCCATACAAAGTATCCACATTAACCATATTCATCGTGCACAAAAAATTAATTTCAAATTTGAATCTAAATGTGAAAAATAAAACCTATTACCCAACCCATATTACGTTGTTGATTGAGCAAGTGTAGAATGGTCTTCCTATCTTAATTGGTGTCTGGGAAACATGTTTCACAACCCTTCTCTCACACCGACAAAAAACCTAATATTTGAAAAGTTTTCCAATTGAGATAAAGAAGATTGAGTTCTTTATGATGATTGACTTCTCATCATTATATATTTGTTACGATTATTGAGTTTGTAGTGATGATTAATAAAAAACAAAGAAGAATTTGGGGAAGAAATTAAGCGATAGATCAAGGAAGATGAGAATGGTATGAAGAATAAATGTGAATGGTACAGACAATGATGGCGATTAGGAAAACAAAAGTGAAAACTGTTGGCAGTGGTGGTTGGGTTTGAAGAAGGCAGAGGAAATGAGAGAAAATGTAACTGGAAGGAGAAAGAAGAAAAGGTAACTGAAGGAGAGAAAAATACAAGTTTTCTCATTTAAAGCTTTTTTTTTAAAACAAAAAAAATCAACTTAATGTCATTTTGGTTCATGCTTATTAACATCGGGACTAAAGTGATTGATGTTTGGTTGAGTCAGGGAGTGAAATGGAAGCGCCCAGTTGAAGTTGAATCAATGACCAAAATGGTAGTTTACCATAAATCTAATAAAATATAAATATAAATTAATATACAATAAAATTTGATATTAAATTTTAAAATAAAATATTAATAATTAATTTTAAAAAATATATACGATTTTATGATAAATGTAGTTTTATGAATTTATCATTTTATAATCTAATAAATTATTATCAACACACACATACACAAATAAAATAAAATTATTTGGTTATTCGTGATTTTTAACTAGTTTGAAATTATTTATTTAGTAGTTTTAATATATTTTTTAAATATTAAAATTATTTTATTACTCATTTATCTATTTTTAGATTTTTTTGTTAATTTATGATATTTTAAAGTATTGTAAGTTAATTTGAAAAAAAAACATAGAATGTAATTGTTTCACAATGGTAATTTATGATTTAAATATGATATATTTTACATCACATCACAATGATGTACTAACTAAATACATGATATAGTACAATAGTATTATCTTGTTTGTTATGATGTACACATTGAACACAAAATATGATAATGTTTATTCTGTTACTATCATATCATGTATTTATCTTATTTTATATCTTATTATGTCTCTATCCTATCCAACGCATTCAATAGCCCCTAAGTATTTGACTCATTCATTGTGTGTGCTTTTAGAATAATTTAATTAAATAGATCACAATGTAAACGTGATTGATTTGTCAATATGTTTTCAATCTTTATACGCGGTTTAATATTAAATAAAAAAGAAAAGAAGATATATGCTTTTAAGGTAAGCTAGTCTTACAATTTGTATAATAAGAATGAAGTGTTTTGTAATTATTTAAAAAATATATATTAATTGTCATATATTATTATAGTAACAAATTTTATATCATCGATAAATCACAATGAATCTAATAAATGATTTTAAAAGTAATTATAGTTAAAATCAAATATTTATTCATATGAATGATTTTATAATCATATGATCATGATAAACGTGTAGCATAAGAAATATTTAGGATGACAATGTATATAAACTAAATCATTTTTACATTGGTAATCCATTTTTATAAAACTTTAAATAAAATATTTCAAAGAAAAACATAAATATTAATATCTTAAGAATGTCTTGTGTGGTCACAAAACTTATGCAACAATTTTGATACATATGCAATAAATATAAAATGTAGAGTTTCTCATCTTAGTTAACTCTAATGTTTGGAAACCTTTCAGAATTGGTCATGGGAGTGCTTTAAAAATTTCTCATGTTTCTTTTGCTGATGATTTTGTCTTAATTGTTAATGCCTTTATGGAGCAAGCTCATCTTGTCTATAAGACATAATAGACTTGTTGTTTGAAGTCTCGCCAAAAAATAAACCTCAATAAATCTAAAGTAGTTTATTTTTCAAAGAAAATTAGGGATAGAAAGGCGACTGAGATAAATGTTGTTTTAGAGATCAAAGCTACAAATGAACTTGACTATTACTTGGATGTCCCTCTTCTTCATTAGAGGATTATTCTTTTATCCTAAATTGTATGAGAACAAAATTTATTGGTTGGAAGACTAATAACTTGTCTTTTGCATATAGGATTACTCTTGCACCATCTCCATTCTCTTGCATCTTAGGGTATACAATGCAGACCTCCTTCATCCCGACTTCCATATGTGACCAAGATGAAAAGTTACGTAGAAGTTTTATTTGGGGAGGCACTGAGGAACATTGCAATTGCCATATGATATCATGGGACACGATGTTCTCTCCAAAGAAGGAAGGCATAATTTGATTAAAAAACATGAGAGTTCTTAACAAAGCTCATATATTGAAGTTTGCTTGAGAGCTTGTAGCATGTCCTGATAAACTTTAGGTTAAAGTAATGCAAGCCAAATATGGTTATGGTGTTCAAGTCATGCCTAAGATAATTCTTCACAACAATACATCTCACATTTGGCGAGCTATCTCCCAAGTGTAGCCAGAGGTGGAATGCAACATAACTTGGATGGTGCGTAATGGTCAAGATACTAGGTTTTAGAATGACAATTGAATTGTTGGTTGTGGCCCCGTCTAGAATCACCGGTAGAGTCACATCCCTACAGGTCAAACCGAGCACCCGATATCATTTTATGTAGATAATAACAGTTGGAGAATGGATGTGTTCGAGTGCCTCATTTCGAATGATATTAGTTCCAAAATTGAATCTATTAGACCACCTATCCATAATGCAGAAGCGAACTTCCAAAATTGGATTCCTACTTTCGACCACCAATTCTCTCTTAAGTCTACATATGACTTCTTAGCTAACCAAGTGGAGGATAGTGAGAACAAACATGATTTTATGTTCCTTAAAGCTTGGGAGTGGTCTGTTCTTAATAACATTAGGTCTTTCATTTGGAAACTAGATCATGGAAAAATATTGACTAATATGGAGCGAAAAAGACGCAACATGACATCAGATGATACATGTCCTCGTTACAAATCTAGTCTTGAATCCATAATGCATATACTTTGTGACTATGAATCAATGTCCGAATTTTGGAATAGCATCATAAATCCGACTCAATGGAGTCGTTTCTTCAGCTTGGGTATGCATGCTTGGTTGAAATGAAATCTCTCTACTAATAATATTGGTTTTGTTCCTTGGTTGTGGCTTACTTTATTTGGAGTCTTCGTTTGTAGGCTTTGGAATGATAGGAATGATCTTGTGTTTTCAAACTCCTCTGACTTGTAGACGAATTTCTGGATTAAAAACCAATATAATGTTCTTCTTGTTGTTAACGAGACTAGTAAACCCCCATATTTTGGGTACACATAAACACTAGTATTGAGACTACTTGGAAAAATCTCTCATTTGAATATTACAAGGTGAATGTTGATGGTGCCTTCCAACCTACTCTGAAATTCCTCCTTTGGTGGGCTCGTTCGCGATGAGAACGACAATTACTATATAGGTTACTATGGAAACCAAGCCACTGTAAATGTTCTTTTTGCTGAAGTTTGAGCTTTGTTGTATAGTGTTAGGGTGTCTCGAAATATTCGACCTCTCTTTAAAGAGGTGCACTCACTCATCCATCTTCTTGATTAGATTATTTCACTTCGCCACATCTTATGTGAAGCTAATTGTAGTGTAGATTTTCTAGCAAAACAAAAGATGTGTGTCTCTATAAATTTATTTTTTCTTTTACTTAATTTTCTATTTTATTTAATAGCATTTTGTATGCCATTTATAAATGGGTGATTCCCTTTTCTCCTTCGAGTTAATAAACTTGTTCTATTTTCATAAAAGAAAAGAAAAAAAAAATATAGAACATCAAAAGATTAAATCATATATATATTTTTAAAATAATTGAACTATATATATTTGTTATATTATAATTTTTATTTAAGATTGTTGCCATCTAAATATTTTCCAAATATTTTGTTAAAAAAATTATTTTCCTAATATACAAATAAAGAGTCAATTATACTCAACCAAACGATACCATATTTTTTTATCTATTAAAAAATAATACTCTTTTTAAAATAAAACATAAATAAAAATAATAATTAAAAATTTGGTGTATACAAACTAAAATTAAAATTTTAAATTATTAATATACTTAGAAAAAAATACCATTCAATTTATTTAATTAGAAGAGAAAAAACAAACGAAGAGTGATTGGTTAAACACACTTTACTACCTTTTCTTCTCCCCAATTCACTACATTGATTTTAAGAAGTTTCACAAGAACATCGAAACAGAAGGAAAACACACACTTTATGTTATTACACGCGCGAGGAAGGTAGCGTGATGGCTTAGGTTGCCGATAATTGAAGTTCATTATTAAATAACAACAGAGGAGGGGCTTTGATGCGGTAAACTATTTACCGTTAGATGTAGCTGAATCTGGTCGAAATATCGAATCCAAAAAATATCAATGACTCGATAATGCGTACAAACTCTGATACGAAACATTCCACACTCATATTTCAAAACCCAAAAATAATAAGTAATGCAATAACGACAACGACAAATAAAAACAACAATTTAAATGCAAATTTCATCAGTAGTTTTGCAAATAATTTAATTTATATACATTTATTTAATTACATAAATTTATTTAATTTTATAATTATTTTAAATTATTTGTACAAAATTAGTCCTCCTAATTATATATCTTATTTTTTAATAAACTAAATATATAAATTGTAATTATAAGATTAAATAAATTTAATTTTACAAAAACAGAAAAACTATATTACTTCCAGAATATTGTGATTTGAATAAGTACTCTATTTTCTTCCTTTATTAATTGAACAATTATTTTTTAGCAAAACACATTATTCATTTCATGAAAAAATCTAATGATAAAGATTAAAATTAATTAAATAATTTTTTAGTCTAAAAATTTAATTGAAAGTTTTTTAACTAACTAATATGTAATTGAATTTTTTTTAATGTAATTGAAAGTTAGTTGCACAATAAAATGAATGATGTTTTATCATCATTTACAAAAGTTGAATATAATATTTATTTGAATATACATTACTGAAAACGTAATTTCCACAGCAATTATATGATAAGATTGATCTTTAGTAGTCAAAAGCATGTCATTACTTTTTGGTAAATAAAAACCTATTAATTTAGAATAATTATAATAAAAGTAATAAAATAATTGCACTAAAAAAAGAAAATAATAATAAAAGATAAGTTCTGCGATATTGTGGATATTTTGATTTATATGAATATTATTATGTTTATCAATTCAATTTTATTTAGTAATTAATAAATTTTTTATAATTAAAATTATAATGATAAATGTAATTTTAAAAATGATATATCATATTTAATAATATTAAAATATATATTAATATTTTAAAGTATTATTTTTATAATTAAATAAATAAAAATCATAGACCATAAAAACCGTAGCCTTCCTCCGTTATATTCATAAGAATAAATTCAACCTCATAAAGAACCATCATCAGCTCTCACATTCTCTCTCCAATGTGTCTCATGCATTTCTCCAAACACACAACCTTCTAACCTTTTTCTTTTCCTTATTTTCTTCGCTATTATTCGTCACCGAATAAACAAGAAAAAATGTCGTCTCCGGGATTCAACGGTGGTGTTGGATCATCGGACTTTTACTCCGGCAGATCATCAAACACCACCAACAATAACGACAACCTCCATCATCCATCTCTGTACCGAACCCAACAACAACTTCCCCCAATTTTTCTAGATCCTTCTTCACAGATCCAACGTCAACCTCAACCGTTCATCGGAAAACGCACTTTAGCAGAATTCCAGACCCAACAAAATCAAACCTACAACAACAACAGCAGCAACAACAACAACAATCACGTTCTCTCAAACCTTTTACTTCGTTCTGTAAAACCAAGAACAAATTTTCAGTTTCAAAACAATTCCCCTTTATCTTTCTCTCTACCTGAATTACAAAACCCTTTATCATTTAACTACCACACGCAACGTTTAGGTGTTCCTTTACTTCACCAACTTCGTCCTCAACCAATTAACCCCAATTTTAACTACCGAACCTCTAATTTAGGTCCGGGTATTTTAAACCGGGTTCAAAATCAAAACACTGAACCGGAAAAAAAGATCAGTGATAACGTGCTTCTACAAGAATTAGAGAAACAGCTTCTAGAAGATAACGACGAAGGTGAAGAAGCAGATGCAGCTTCAGTTATAACAACAAGTGAATGGTCAGAAACTTATCAGAATCTAATTGGGCCTGGGCCGACTCAGGCTCAGAAACCAGCTTCTTCATCGCCTACTTCTTCTACCACGTCATCAACTTCTTCATCTGCGGCTTCACCGGCTTCAGTTTGTTCCAAACAAACCCTAATTGAAGCCGCGTCCGCGATTTCCGAAGGTAAAAACGACGTCGCTTTAGAGATCTTAAACCGTTTTGTTCAGAATTTGAATCCGAATGCAAATTCGGATCAACGTTTAACTAATTGCATGGTTTCTGCTCTTAAATCGAGGATGAATTCTGTTGAAAATCCTCCACCTGTTGTTGAACTGTTCAGTAAAGAACACGCTGAGTCGACTCGGTTATTGTTAGAAAACTCGGTTTGTTTCAGCGTTGGTTTCATGGCTTCGAATCTCGCGATTTTGGAAGCAGCATTTGATCACAACGGTTTCTGTGTGGTGGATTTTGAAATTGGACAGGGAAAACAGTATATTAATCTTCTGCACGCGCTTAAAGCGCGTGACGTTTTACCAGGTTTTACATTGAAGATAGTTGCGGTTGCGGCGGAGAACGGCGGCGGAGACGAAAGTTTTAAAGCGGTTGGCGAGATGTTGAGTCGTCAAGCGGAGAAGTTGAGAATCGCGTTTGAGTTTCGTATTGTAACCATTTCTCAGAGGCGAGTTAACGAGTTGACTCGCGAGTTATTAGGTTGTCACTCGGATGAAACGCTTGTTGTTAATTTCGCGTTTAAACTGAATCGTATTCCTGATGAAAGCGTTTCAACGGAGAATCCACGCGACGAGCTTTTAAGGCGCGTGAAAAAACTTTCCCCGCGCGTGGTAACAATTTTGGAGCAAGAAATGAACGGTAATACTGCGCCGTTTTTGGCTAGAGTGGCTGAGTCATGGTCTTATTACAGTGCTTTGTATGACTCGGTTGAGTCTGTGTTAGGAAAAGATAACTCGGACCGAGTTATGATTGAAGAAGGACTGAGTCGGAAGCTATGCAACTCGGTGGCTTGTGAAGGTAGAGATCGTGTTGAACGGTGTGAGGTTTTCGGAAAATGGCGCGCGCGTATGAGTATGGCGGGGTTTATGTTGAAACCAATGAGTCAAAACGTTGCTGAGTCAATAAAGTCGCGACTCGCTGTGGGAAATAATAACCGAGTCAACACGGGACTCAGTGTGAAAGAAGAGAACGGAGGGATTTGTTTTGGTTGGATGGGAAGAACACTCACCGTTGCTTCTGCTTGGCGTTAGCGTACCTCCTCTTTTTTTTTTTATTTTTTTTTATTTTTTTTTATTTTTTATTTTTATTTGGTTCCATGAATATTAGTATTATTAATAATATATTACATTGTTACTATATTGTAACGTTATCTAGAGATAATGGAAAAGCATAGGGAATATATTAGGATAAATAATATATATCATGAAGAAAAAGGTGGCAATAGAAAATCCCAAGAAGAACCCATCCTACCAAACGCTAACATTTAATAATAAAGTATTAAATTCCAAGTAAATTTACTTTGCCTAGTTACATGTCTGGTTTGTCAATGTATAAGTTGCAATATAAATAAAAATATTACTCTTATTTTTCATAATAATATGTAATTATGTATGTTAATATTTTTTTATAATTTGAGTTAAAATTTAATCAAAATATAGTTGGTTTAGTTTGTAAAGAGTTAGTTTACACTCACAAGTGGTTCAAATTCATTTAAACCTTGTTTTAATAAAAAGATTTGATATATTTAGTCTAAATTTATTAATATTTATAAAAAGATTAGAGATACTTTTTAATTTGAGTGATTTTAACTCATCTAAGGTTGTTTAGCAAAGATAAAAAATAAACTATAGCAATTAATATGATTCCCTTTTGATAATAATTTTTTCTCAAAATGAATGGTTGATATTATTATTTTTAATCATATATACACTTGGGTGTGTGAAAGGAGTTGGTTGTAGTTTGGTAGATATAGCTAGCTTGTTTGCCATCACAATACAGACAACTGTGGGCCCCTTTATGGTGTGCGTTTTTGAGGTTTTGGTTTGAGTTGGAACTTCCCTATTATCGAATTCCTATACCAAATTTGTAGTTTTCTAAATTAATGTTGTTAAATGCCCGCAATACTTAATAAGAATGTTATTTGCAGTGGTGCAATTATTAAATATATTAGAGATATTTTAAACCCAACAAAGTGGAAAAAACAAGTAAAATAATTTCTATTTTATTTTATGCCGAACACATTGTACCTACAATAAATATAAGTTTCTTAGCAATACATAGTATAGTGATTTGAGTTAAACAGAGATATTAAATTGATTCTATAATTTTTTTTTATTAAGGTAGTTATTTATGTTAGTAAAAGTTATAATATTAAACTATTTTTAATTATAGTTTTATTTTAATTATTTTTAGTTAGTGATTTTTAAAGAAAAACATAATAAATTTTCATGTGATTTTATGATATAGATTGAGAGAATTTTATGTTTAATTTCAATAATCCTGAAATCTATCTCACTCGAATTTTATTTTGTTTAATTATTTTTCTAAAATTTAATTGACTTATGATCTTATGATAATTACAATCAAAACTCCTTAATAATTACACGAATTTATTGAAAAAATGAAGAGAATTTTGATTTTTAATTTTGGTAGTTTAAAATTAAAATCGTTGGTGTAAATATTTACAAACATAAAAGATAAATTTCACATTAAAAGAAAGGTAAATGACTAACTTATTATTAAAAAAAATGATTAATATATTATTTTCGTTTAATTTAAAAGATCTCAATGAGATGTGTTTTGTCAAAAAAATATATTATGCTTCTACATATATACAATAATAAAGACTATTTTAGATGCACATAAATATAGAAGATAGATTTTCTGAGTCAAGCTTATAGTGGTAAAAAAAATAAGTACTGTCTTTAATTTCTAGCTCAAATGGACAAAATACTAATATTGTTAAATTGAATATCATCTCAAATTTATCATATTTTTTATAAAAAAAAAATAGACAAATATTAAATTCAAAAGATTGTAGATTCAATTCCCTCTAATAGCATTGAAAGAAATAAATATAAATCCTTTTATAAGTATTTATTAAGATATTTTCTATTGTGAAATGATCATTATCTTTTTACCTTAATTTTAAAATTATGAGTAAAAAAAGAAGAAGCTAAGAATTTTGTTTCTAGGAAGTGCGATTTCAACTTGACATACACTTTGTGAGAGTGTTATTGGACCAATTGTGCTATAGCCCCTAGTGTGTTAAATGTCTTGGAGACTATCTAAGAAACTATATTTTAGTATATAAAGCATTATTTAAATTTTTATTTAATATAAAAAATAAAATTCAGTAGTGATGTACGATGATTGGTTAAAAATTCTAAAACATGTGGAACAGATGCAAAAGGTGAGGTTCTATTTATAGGATATTGTTTATTGCACTTGATGGTGAACTGAACAATGTCTCAACTTGTTTGTGTTCAGTGTTCTTCACGAGTCATGTTGGTTCTTTCTTTTGGCCGTATTATTAGGGAGCCAACACAAGTCGTCAAATATAATATTCATAAAATTGCTGCAATGCAATGCACGACTTATTTGTAAGTTTCATTTGTCTTCATCTTTAAAAAAAAATACATCTAATTAGATGTTGCAGTTTAATTCGATAAATTATAAGATTATTTGAATAAAATAGTCATACAAATATTTAAAATTGTGAGATATAGCGATATATTATATATATATAATTTGTTTTAGACTATTACACCTTATACATTTAGGCTGTATTTGATTTGTTAAAAATAGGGAACTACATATGACAATTTTGTTTTCAATTTTATTTTGTTATTTGATTTGTTTTTAAATTGTGTGAATAAAAAGTTGAATTTGATAGATGAATGCTACATGTGTTGTTCTAATTTTTCAATTGATGTCTTTTGACCTATTAAGTAACCTTTGAGTATGATGAATGTATTGTAGTAGCATTAACTTTGAGGATTAAGTATGAATTAATTTGAGGATTTGAGTTTAAACTTGCTTTTAACTATTGTCCAATTTGATTTTAATTGTTGTTTGGGGACAAGCAATAGACTAAGTTTGAGGTTGTGATATTTTTTCATCGTATGTATGTTTTTCATTGTTTTTCTTCTTTAATTATCTTATTTATATTTAGTCATTAGTTAATTTTGGGACTTATTTGATATAGTTTGTGGGTTTTAGTTCTTGAATTCAATATCATGTTTATGCTATATTTCCTTGATTAAAAAGATATTTTTCGTAGTTTTGTTTTGTTGTTCTAGTGCAATATTGAATTTTGATGATAAATCAATATGATCTATGTGGAGTATTTCAACTATATATAGAGTTGTGGATTCAAAGTGAAATTTTTCTCTGACATTTTCATTACTATAAAGTTAACATCTCTATTATCACTACGCCAAAAATGACATTTAACAGCGCCCCTTTTACAGCGCTTGCTAAACACAAGCGCTGTTGTAAATATATTTTAAAACTAACAGAGCCTTTTACAGCGCTTTTGTTGATAAGCGCTGTAAAACAAACGCTGTTGTAGGTCATATAACGTGTGCGCATAACGTTATAAGGCTTTTACAGCGCTTGTCAAAAAAGCGTTGTAAAATGAAGCGCTTTCGCATATCAGTTACATCACTTTTTTCACAAGCGCTGTAAACACATGCGCTTTCAAATATTTGAACTACCTAATACAGCGCTTTTTTCACAAGCGCTGTAAAATACATGCGCTTTCATTGAATTTAACTACCTATTACAACGCTTTTTTCACAAGCGCTGTAAAATACATGCGCTTTCATTGAATTTAACTACCTATTACAACGCTTTTTTCACAAGCGCTGTAAAATACATGCGCTTTCATTGAATTTAACTACCTATTACAGCGCTTTTTTCACAAGCGCTGTAAAACACATGCGCTTTCATTGAATTTAACTACCTATTACAGCGCGTTTTTCACAAGCGCTGTAAAACACATGCGCTTTCATTGAATTTAACTACCTATTACAGCGCGTTTTTCACAAGCGCTGTAAAATACATCTTTAAAATAATTATATACGTTGGAAACCCTCATATCCTCTACATCTTTCAAATAATTATATACGTTGCGAACCCTAATATCCTCTACGTACTGTGCGGCCATCTACGTTGTCTAAGGTATTTTTTACACATGATCTGTTATGTTTTGAAATTGTCAAAAATTGTCAAAAACTCATACCACATGATCTGTTCTGTTTTGAAATTGTTAGTTGATATTGGTTTCTTTTTGAAACTTGTTGATATGTTTTGAAAGCTTATTATTTTTGTTACTGCATTTATATAGGTGGTATAATATGGATAGGAAATGGATTTCAGCCAATCGATTGTCAAAAGAGTATGAAATTGGAGTGAAGGAGTTTGTTGAGTTTGCAGTGAAGAATGCAAAAGATCCAAATAGAGTAGTTTGTCCTTGTTTAAAATGTTGTTTTGGAAAACGTGTTAGAGAAGATGAATTAGAAGGACATCTAGTATGTAATGGAATTGATCAAAGCTACACATGTTGGATAAGACATGGTGAGAAAAAAAAAGGAAACATTAATTTTGAGAATAGTTCTACATATGCTTCAACTGATTTCGATACAGATACATATGAGCCGGACCGAGTTGATGAGATTGCAAAAGCAGTTGAAGAAGATCTTCGAGATTGTCCTAAAATGTTTGAAAGTTTGTTGAGTGATGCAGAGAAAGAATTATATAATGGTTGTACTAAATTCACAAGACTGTCAGCGATATTAAAGTTGTACAACTTAAAAGCGAGTAATGGATGGTCTGATAAAAGCTTTACGGAATTATTAACACTCATAAAAGATATGTTGCCAGATGATAATGAACTTCCCAGTCGGACCTACGAGGCTAAACGGATTTTGTGTTCTATTGGAATGAGTTACGAAAGGATTCATGCGTGTCCTAACGATTGCATTTTATTTCGAAACGAATATGAACTACTTAAGGCGTGTCCGAAATGCAATGTCTCTCGATATAAGAAGAAAGAATCTACTCCAGCAAAAGTCGTGTGGTATTTTCCTATAATACCAAGATTTAGGCGCATGTATCGCAGTGAAGAAGATTCAAAACACTTGACATGGCATGCAGATGAAAGAATTAGAGATGAAATGTTTTGACACCCTGCAGATTCCCCACAATGAGCAAAAATTGATCACGAGTATCCTGAATTCGGGATAGAGTCCAGAAATCTAAGACTTGTACTTTCTACTGATTAAATGAATCCACGTGGTCTTCAAAGCATCTCACATAACACGTGGCCTGTGATTTTGGTAATATATAACTTACCTCCATGGTTATGTATGAAGCGTAAGTTTATGATGTTGTCTCTGTTAATTTCTGGACCCAAACAACTGGGGAATGATATCGACGTATACTTGACTCCTTTAATTGAAGATTTAAAAAGTATGTGGGAGACAGGTGTGGAAGTTTATGATGGGTATAAGAAAGAATGTTTCAATTTGAGGGCTATGTTGTTCGGCACAATTAATGATTTTCCAGCATATGGTAATTTATCAGGATATAGCATTAAAGGTCAGTGTGCATGTCCTATATGTGAAGAGAGTACAAATTGGATGCGGTTGAAACATTGTAAGAAGAATGTGTTTCTTGGACATCGTAGATTTTTACCTTATAGTCATCAGTATCGTGGGTGGAGAAATGCATTCAATGGAAAATCAGAGGAAGGTAAAGCTCCTTTAGCACCGACTGGATATCAAATACTTGAAAAAGTACAAGGTTTGACCAATAAATTTGGCAAACCTTTTGCGGGAGAGCTGGTGAAAACTGGGTGGAAGAAAAAGTCAATTTTCTTTGAATTTCCATATTGGAAGTCATTGTATATAAGACATTTCCTCGATGTGATGCATATTGAAAAAAATGTATTTGATAGTGTTATTGGTACGTTACTCAATGTTCCAGGAAAGTCTAAAGATGGCGTCAACGCAAGATTGGACTTGGTCGATATGGGAATAAGAAATGAACTGGCTCCAGTAAAGAAAGGAAATCGCACATATCTACCTCCAGCCGCTCATACTCTATCTAGAAAGGAAAAAATTGTTTTATGTAAATTTCTACACGAAGTTAAAGTTCCAGAAGGATACTCTTCGAACATTAAAAATTTGGTTTGTATGAAAGACCTCAAGTTAAAAGGTTTGAAGACCCATGATTGTCATATTATAATGGAGCATTTGCTACCAATAGGTATACGTTCCATTTTACCTGAAAAAGTTCGACTAGCCTTAACTAGATTATGTTTCTTCTTCAGGGAAATTTGTAGTAAAGTGATCGACCCTCAGAAATTACCGACATTGCAGAGGGAAATTGTTGTTACTTTGTGTGAGCTTGAAATGTATTTCCCACCATCGTTTTTTGATATAATGGTTCACCTTACTGTTCATCTGGTTAAGGAGACACAACTTTGTGGGCCAGCTTATATGAGATGGATGTATCCGATAGAACGATATATGAAAATATTAAAAGGGTACGTAAAAAGTAGAAGTCGACCAGAAGGTTGTATTGCTGAACGATACATTGTTGAAGAGGCTGCTGAATTTTGTACTGAATATCTGTCCAATGTTGAATCCATAGGGCTTCCCATGTCTCGTCATTCGGGAAGACTATCAGGAGAAGGGATAACTGGAAGGAGACTACTGACTATATCAAGGACAGAATGGGAGCAGGCACAATTGTATGTTCTGCACAATGATGATGAGGTTCAACCGTATGTTACAATACACATTGATCAGTTATCTCGTTTGAACATGAATAGGAATCAAAATTGGATAACTCGAGAGCACAATCGAAGTTTTGTAACATGGTTAAAAAATCACATAATGTCAAAATTTGATATAGACCCCGGATCAATTTCAAATAGATTGAGGTGGCTAGCAAATGGTCCGAGCTTACATGTCTTTTCTTACACTGGTTATGTTATTAACGGCTACACATTTTATACCAAAGAACAAGATGATCAGACCACTATGCAAAATAGTGGAGTCACTCTCGTAGCTGAAGCGATGCATGTCTCAAGTGCAAAAGACAAAAACCCAATATATGCAAATCTATCATATTTTGGGGTTATCGAGCGCATATGGGAGTTAGACTACACAATGTTTCGTGTTCCCATATTTGGTTGCAAGTGGGTCGATAATAATAATGGCGTTCGGATTGATGAGTCAGGATTCTTGCTTGTCGATTTTAATAGGGTGGGATACAAAGACGAGCCTTTTATTTTAGCGTCGCAAGCTCAACAAGTGTTTTATGTCACTGATCCTTCTAATGATAAATGGTCTGTTGTCCTATCGACCAATAAAATAAGTGATGATAACAATAATGATGAAGATGTTGGTAATGATCTTTTATTTGCAACATCACAACAACCACATGAAATTGATTCAACTGATGATGGTTTATATCTTAGAGATGATCATGATGAGGGAATTTGGATTAATCCATCGTTTCGTATTGTAAATGGACAAACAAATGTGAATGCCACCAGGAAAAGAAAAAGGGCATCTTAATGTATATGTTTAATTGTTTCATATAAGCCATGCATGTAATCTGAACTGTGTTATTGTAAATATGCATGTGATAAATATGCATGTAATCTGAATTATTGTGATAAATATGCATGTAATTTGAATTGAGTGTTTTATACTAATATGGCATAATTGAGTGTTTTATACTAATGTCACTTATATAATGTAAATTAAGTGCCAATTCGATTGGAATAAATGTCTGATCAGTTACAGTCATCCAAAATTGAACCCAAATAAAACCAACACAAAAATAACATACTGAGATCTTTTACACCGCTTTTTATAAAAAGCGCTGTAAACGACCCTTTTGAAATTAAGTAAAAATGACATTTTACAGCGCTTATTTGAAAAAAACGCTGTAAAAAGCTTTATTAATAATAATTATCAGACACCTAACATGAATATCTCTAACAGGATTTTCTTCAAACACCTTGTACGCATCATGGGAATCCCCAAAAACACATTGTTAACAAAAACATCAGACTCAAACCCATTTTTCGCAACATGGCAATGAACCTGAATACCAAGTTTCGATTTAAGAAGGAAAGGGAATGTAAAGAGATAAAAAGGGTGTTGAGGTAGATATTGAATTGTGAAAGAGTAAGCTTTGATGTTTGTGAAGAAGATGCATAAAAGGAGAAGAGTTTGGTGAAGAGGAAGGGATTTTGGTGGTGACCAGTTACTACTATGTGGGTTTTGCATGTTGAGCTTTTTAAAAAATAACATAACAAAACACAAAAACAATAAGGCCTTTTACATCGCTTGTAAAAGGCTTTAAAAAAAACATTCATATAACATAATAAAACAAGGAGGTCTATTACAACGCTTTTCCAAATAAGCGCTGTAAAATATTGTTTTAAAAATAAAATAAAGAGACCGTTTACAGCGCTTATTTGAACAAGCGCTGTAAAAGGGTTTTATATATAACATAATAAAACAATGAGGTCGTTTACAGCGCTTATTGGGAAAAGCGCTGTAAAAGAGCCTTTTAAAAAATTAAATAAGGACGCCTTTTAGAGCGCTTTGGAAACAAGCGCTGTAAAAGGGTTTTATATATAACATAATAAAACAATGAGGTCGTTTACAGCGCTTATTGGGAAAAGCGCTGTAAAAGAGCCTTTTAAAAAATTAAATAAGGACGCCTTTTAGAGCGCTTTGGAAACAAGCGCTGTAAAAGGGTTATAAAAAAGCGCCGTAAAAGGGTTACATATATATAACAATAACCGCTTTAGTTTCCTCTTCATTACGTAAACTTCACTATCATCTCAACCTTTATCGTTCTTCTCTTCTTTTGCAAACCCTATCATCCCGTCCATTACGAACCTTATTTCCACGATCATCTCCTTCATTTCGAACCTTATTTCCATCCAAGATCATCTCTCCCATTTCACACAATATATTTTCATTGAAATACGTAACCCTCATTACGTATTTCTTCAAACCGTATTTCTGTGAACCATATTTCTGTGAACTTTCTGCAAACCCTCTTTTCTTTGCATTTCGTCTTTCTTCGAACCATCATTATTCAGGTATTGATGTTATTAAATTTTTGTAATCATTAGAATGCATGTTGAGCTTTTTTAAGATATACTGATACATGTTGAGTTTGTTTATAATAATGCATGATCCATGTTGAGCTTGTTGATGTTATACTAAAGTGCATGTTGAACTTGTTGTAGTTAAATGGATACAAACAAAGATTTAGAAGTTCAAAATGAAGAAGTTGGCACCTCTAAGACTTACGAAAAAGAAGTCAAACGTGGTGCAACTATCATGCAAAGGGTGATTAAAGCACGGAGCAGTGGCATTAAATTTGAGGTATACTATATATACTCTGTTTGCTGTGTGTTTTTTTATCTTTTTTTAGGGTTTAGGGCATGTACTTACTATATGAGTTTATTAGGTTGGCTGGAATGAGAGTGGTCAGCCAATTGACCCCAACAGCTCTATGTTTGTAAGCTATATTGGGGCTGTTGTTCGTCAAAATGTCCCAATTACAATTGACAATTGGAGAGATAAGGCGTTGAAGGATGCCAAAGATATTATATGGAATCACATTCAAGTAAATTTTTTGATCCACTCTTTTGTCATTTATAATTTTTTTCTGTAAAATACTTTACTTATAATTGTTTTCATTGCAGACGACTTTTGTTCTTGATGAGGGACGAAAGTCTTATGTTTTGAGAGTTGCTGGAAAGATCCATCGTGGATTTAGATCCCATCTCTCAAATTTCTATCTAAAAGATAGAGAAGGAAACACAAGTGCTGAACCTCCAAAAATATATCAACATTATATATCAAAGGATGAATGGAGAGCATTTGTTTCCAAACGTTCTGACCCCGCGTTTGTCGTAAGTGATTAATTTATTAGCATTTGTGTTTTATTATTCATATTCGTAGCGTATTTTAAATTTTTACACAATTGCGATTTTTTTATATAGAATCGCGAACGGGCAAGCAATCCAAAACACCCATACAAGAAATCACGTATGGGATATGCACGCCTTGATCAACAACTTGTAAGTAATTAAACATCACTTTTATATAATGAAGTAATTTGTATTATAAACTATAGTGTGTAACTAATTTGTATTATTTTGTTTATGATTTTAAGGAATAGAGAAAAGACACCCAAGCCGATCAACCCTTAGGTCGTTATATCTTATGGAAGGAAGCGCGTGTTAACAAAGACGGAGTGGTTGATAATGAAAATGTCAAAAAAGTTGTAGAACTTTGTGTAAGTATATTATCACTTTAAAATGCAGTTTTTCGTGTAGTGTGTGTTCATCTGAAATTTGAAATCAACTCGAAATCTTTTATTCAATTTAGTAATCAAACATAATTTGATAGTATAACAGATTCATTGAGTTCGACACTCGATACTAACATTTTAATATCACTTGCAACCATTGAGAAAATAAAAGTTACCATGAGGACTGAACATGACAAATTTATTTGTACTGAGTTGATTAAGAAACTAGTCATGCGACAAAACATAACATGAACCAATGGATTAGAAAAAAAAACAAATATTATCGTCTTTCATTAAACCATAAGAAAATTTTTCGTCCTAAGTTCAAACTACCAAAAATACCAAAATTCCTTGTTTATTTTCTACCAAAAATATATTATCTCTACTCTCATCTCTCTCTCTCTCTCTATATATATATATATATATATATTCTCTCATTTCTCTCTCCCTCTCACTTTATACTCTTTC
>NC_021167.2:16654285-16671704 GCF_000331145.2 Cicer arietinum | reverse complement strand
ATATATATATATATATATAAATGGTGTCATAGTTAAAATTATATTATTTTGTTCCGTGCATCGAGCATCAACCACATTACAATACAAGAGAACATAACAATTATGTATTGTCTGTATTGTTCTGTCCAATACCTACTTTTTTATAAATCAAAGTGACCAAATATTCATGAGTTATTTTATTGATTGGTGAATTATACACTAAGAGAACATAACACATACATTTATTGCTAACTAACACCAGTAACTGATTTACAAAATAATATCGACTAGCTTAATTAATCAATTTTGACTAATTTATTGGTATCACTGTGTCGTGAAACTCTTTTACACCCTATAGGCAACCTCATGGGGATCACGAACCCTGAGTTTGTGGTGGCATTGAAGAAAAGAAGTGGTGAAGATTGACATGTTGAGCACAACAATCGTTTGATCAAGTAAAGAAATGTGATTAAAGCTACAACTTCTTGGTTAGGATTTTTTCACAGATAAAGTAGAGATCGGATTCAAAATATTTAGTTTTTGTGGCGGAAGATTAGGATGGAAGCAAGCATGACAACACTTAGGTTGTCACAATATATGATTGGAGGTGTTGTAGTTGGGATTGTGATGACAACCCAAATATGGGAAAATTAAAATAAATAAACAAAAGGTGGATTTGAGGAAAGATATGGTAAAAGAAGGCACCACAATTAAGATGATCGAAAAGTCAAGATGAATTGCTACAATGGTAAAGAAGATTCAATTAAGTTCTAATCTAAACACTCAAAGAAGAGAAAATCTCACTCATAATTCTCAAAGAGAAATATTTTATTTCATTCAAATCTAAGTTTTCTACATATGTGAGACACATATAAGTTTGGTAGAAGAAAATAAAAGCGCAAATAAACTAACATGAATCCTAGTGGCTACAATAACTTTCTTAATAATTGTCTTGTCTAATCTTAGTTAAAAAATATTTACGAAACAATCAGAGGAAAGTCAAGAGGTAGTTTTTCAACAACCCATTTTATTTGTGTCTATTTATTTTATTTAGCTATTATTCTAATGAACCCCATAAAACAATAAAAACACCTCAACTTCACAAAGTAGGGTCTAGAACCAAATGAGTTCAGTAGTCACTGATGTTAAACTTCTATATTCAACCTTAATACTTGACCTTGAGACCACAACTTGCTTTTTAGATGACCAAAAGATCAGGTTATTGCCTAAATAAATACAATATCCAATATAATTAACCTTTTTGTCATCAACATCAGAGCCTCAATCTACGTCACACAGGACCGACAAATTGAGCTTGACAGCTTTTGTAAAAGTTAAACCAAATTGACAAGTCCCATGCAAATATATGAGAATCCTTTTGATTGCTTGCCATTTTTGAGCTTCTCTATCAGCAAGATGTTATTATTGACATGAGATTTGATATAACAAAAATTAGAATGAAATTAAAAGTAGACAATAATATCCTATGAAAATTTTGAAACACTCACCAAGTTCTTGGAGAATTAAGGAACATGTAATTATATGAAAAATACTACTAGAATTACCATTAGCCACCTTAATTTTCTTTTCACCATTATAAGAGATTTTTTTAAATAAATTTGCAGAGTTAGAAGCGATATGATTTGAAGAACCTGAGTCAAGGTAATAAGTTGGATTGCACACAGTTTCTAGAACTGATATCATAAGTACACCGATTTAGGCATATGTAAGGTCTAAAAAAATTTGACATGGTTTAAAAATCACATTGTTTGATTGAATAAAGATCTTTGAGAAGATCAGAGAATTTGACATGGTTTCCCTTGGTGAATCAGTCATAAAGACCCATCTATAGTTCAAAACTATTGTAAAAATTGGTGCTTTAAGAGATATGAGGTGATAAAGTTTGTGTTATCCAAGAAAATACCATGTTATTGTATTGTTCCCAAAACTCAATATGGATCTGATGGAAATGGTGACGACAAAGACTCGTTGATAAAAGAAATCTTGTTCTATGAAGATGAGGCTCAGTTCATGGATTCGCTACAATTATAGAAGTAGTTTTTTTTCATGATTGATGTGGTAATCAAGAAGAAGAAGACGAAAATAAATGTTGTGAGGTTTGTTGATAAAGGTTGAAAATGAAAAAGAATTTGGGAACATTGGGATTTGGCTATGGCAGAAGCAAGATTTACAAGTGATACCATATTGCTTTTGATAATTTAAGAAAAGAATGTTTGAATAACCTCATCTATTATGATTGATTAAGAAATATCATACATATATGATTTTATATAACTAGTGAAATGGATTACATGAAAAGGGGAAGATGGCTAACAAACCACTAACTAACTACTGCCAACAAAATAGTTATATAAAAAGAAAAAGATATTCGACTAAGTCAATTTGGAACTAATCTAATAAACTATGTATGATTGAGTTATGTTTGATATTTTTTTCTTCCATTTAATCTAAATAAGTAGTTTTTACATAAATTTAGTTTTCTCTATTATTTTATCTTATATGTTAGATCTTAACAAACTATTCACCTAAAAACTAACTCTTACTAACTTTTATATTTTACTATAATTAATTTTTACATCTAATATCCCCCACAAGTTAAAATTTGTTGTTGGGACCCAATTGATTTTCCTTTTGTGATTTTGATGTTAACAAAAGTATTATATGAGAACAATTTGTTTGGACTAAATGACTTCATTAAGTGTGCAATAATTATAACAAGAAAATTAGAGGAAGTCACCAAAGAAAGTCACTAGGAAGTGAACAAATGATGTGATAAGAACAATAAAAAATCATACACGTTGGCCTCTGAACATATGCCTTTGAAAGCAACATGCATCTGAATGTTATGAAGATTGCCTTTGATGTTTGGCTCTGAATTTTGGGTCTGAAGAATAAATTTGAAGTATACCTCTGATGTGCACAAACTTTACATGCCTCTGAAGAATTTATATCAAGTTATCATTAACTCTTAAGAGATTGTTCAAGTCATATATCCAAAGCTCATATTCCGCTAATCAAAAGTTGTAACATACTAAAAATGTTGCCTTTGATGTTGCAATGACTATGATGATTCAACAATGTGATTAGCCCAAATTCAGTAATTCTAAGTTACACAATTCTACCTCTAACTTTTGTAATCCAAGAGGTCTAGGATACCAAGAAACAATAGCTAAATCTGAACTTATCAAACCTGATGTTTTATGTACTGTTTGCTCCAAGAAATGTCACTCTAAAATATCTTGTCTCATGTTAAACACAAGGAAAGGCAAGAACATTTTCAAGACTAGCAAACAAGAACCCAACCAAATTTGGGTACGTAAGAATAAAACTATTTATGTTGTAGTTGTTCTTAGCAGCCAAATTGAAACATCAGTCGTGGTACCTGGACAGTGGATGCTCGTGACATATGAAGGAAGAAAAGTATATGTTCCAAGACCTAACTTTGATAAAAAAAAGACATCAACTTTTGGAGGAAAGCAAAAATCTCAGATCATTGGACACGACACAGTTGGTAATGACACCTCTCCTTCCATTAAAGATGTTTTGTTTGTTAAAGGTCTTAAATATAATTTATTAAGTATTAGTCGATTAAGTGATAATAACTATGATATTATATTTAATAAAAAATCATGCAAATAAATTTGTCAAAAAGATGAATTTGTATTCTTTACAGGTCAGAGGCAAAATAACTTATATAAGATAAATTTGTTTAGCTTAGAGAAACAACATGTTAAGTGTCTCATGTCAGTAAATAAAGAAAAATTAATTTGGCATAAAAGGTTGGGTCATCAAACCTAAGATTAATCTCAAAATTGTATAAACTTCAACTTGTTATAGGTCTACCTAAGCTTAGCTACAAAACTGAAATTATGTGTGAAGCTTGTCAAAAGGGAAAACAAACTAAGAACTCCTTTACCCCTACGAACTTAGTCTCTACCTCCAAAATCCTTGAGCTCTTGCATATAGATCTCTTTGGGCCATCGGAAACAACCTCAGTAAATGGAAATAAATATGGCTTTGTAATAGTAGATGATTACACAAGGTGGACGTGGGTAAAATTCTTAAGAAATAAATATTACTGTCACAAAGTGTTTATTGCATTTTGCAAACAAGTAATGAATAAAAAATTTCTTAGGATTATAACAATTAGAAGTGATAATGGAGGAGAATTTGAAAATAAGTTCTTTGAAAGTTTTTGTGATAAGAGTGGAATCTCACACCACTTATCCTCTCCTAGAACACCACAACAAAATGGAGTTTTAGAAAGAAATAATAGATCCCTTCAAAAAATGGCTAGAACCAAGTTAAATGAGATGAATGTTGCGAAACATTTCTGGACAGAGGCAATTAACACTGCATGCTATATTCAGAACATAATTTTAATTAGGTCAATGTTGAATAAAACACCTTATGAATTATGGAAAAGTAAAAAACCTAATATCTCTTACTTAAGCAAGTTGATTATATTTGTTATATGTTAAACACTAAAGACAACCTTGACAAGTTTGATCCCCGCTCACAAAAGTGTACCTTCCTTGGATACTTTAAAATGTTCAAAACTTATAAAGTGTTCAATAGGAAAACTCAAATTGTGGATGAGTTAATACATGTTAAATTTGATAACAAACAACTTGACTTTAAAAAATCAAAGCAAGTTGAGGACACTGCAGGTTTACTAGAACTAGATGAATCAGATGTAGACAAACTAGAAGAACCCAAACAATCAGAGGGTGCAAGTAAATCAAATGAAGATGACATAACATTAGAAGATCAATTTGACCAAGTCAAAAGCAATCAAAATAACTTAGAAGTCAGAACTGGATAGAAGTACAAGTCATCCCATTTTGAAACTATAATTATTGGAAATTACAATGATCTTCTAAAGACTAGATCATCACTGAATGACACAATCTTGTTTGCTCTACTATCATCAATTGAACCTACCTCTGTTGATGAGGCATTAATAGAGGACAAATGGATCCTTGTAAATTATTAGAACCAAGTGGGTTTTAAGAAATAAGTTAAATGAAAAAGGAGAAGTTGTCAAACACAAATGGTTGCACAAGGTTACAATCAACAAGAAGATGTCGAGTACATGGAGAAATTTGCTCAATTGGACAAGTTAGAGGTAATTCCTATCCTAAATGGATGTTAAAAGGGCATTCCTAAATGGGTATATAAATGAAGAAGCCTAGGTTAAACAAACCCCAGGTTTTGAAAACTCTGAATTTCAAATATGTGTTTAAACTTAGGAAATTATTGTATGGTCTAAAACAATCATCTAGGGCATGGTATGATAGATTAAGTAATTTATTGCGTAAAAACAATTTTGAAAAAGGACAATTAGACACCACCATATTTAGAAAATCAATAGGAGATGACATTCTCATTATCTATGAAACACATCATCTCACTCCAACAAGAAATCCAACAGCTCTGATGGAGAGTCAATGGCTCTGATTAAAAGAATTCACTCTGAAGAAAAGACTTAGCCGAATCATAATTTCTGAATATTCAAGAACAAGCTCGAATCCATTCTCGCTCCAATCAATCAAGAGTATGAAAGAAAATTTGCGTGAATAAGTTTTTGAACACAATATGAAATTAGATATGATTTCAAATTATAATTAAGGGAAATCTTTGACCAATGTGTAAAGAAGATATGGCTAAAATATTGTTCACAAGAATATATGATCAAAATATTGGTCACAAGAAGACAAGACATAAATATTATTCACAAAAAGATACAGTCAAAATGTTGTTCAGAAGAAGGTATGGTCAAAATATTGTTCACAAGAAGATATGGTCAAAATAATTGTTCACAAAAAGATACACTTAGAATTATTCACAAGAAGATACACTCATAATTATTTACAACAAGAACACTCAAAGTTATTCACAAGAAGACACACTCATAAATTGTTCACAAGAATATGCATTCATAATTTCTTCACAAGAAATATATGATCCGGATTTTACAAGGACAAAAGTGAAATCCTAATCTATTCTATAAAAAGATACTCAAGGCAGAAGAAGAAAGCATGAACTTATAAACTTAGATATCTATACAATTTAGAAAAACTTTTGAGACCTCAAATTTCCTAAGCTTTCAAAGTTCAAAGGTTTAAGTTATAGAGAAACACTTGCTCAAAGAAATATTTTCTAAGTGTTTTAGTGTGAGAAATCAATTGTAACAATCTGCTTAGTAGAAGCAAAACACAATTCATTTCAAACTTGTGTAACCCAGCCCAATAGTGGTTTTAGTGTTCCTCAAACAATCTGTGGTTTTGATGTTGTGTTGAGACGACCGGACTTATAGGGTCAAGGTGTAGTTGCCTTCATCAATTTGTGGTTTCCAGGTTGTGAGGAGAAGACTTGACTTCTAGGGGTCATGATATTTGTTTGCCTAAAAAAGTTTGTAGGTGTCAAGTTGTTTCGAGAAGACTGTTTGTAAGGTCAGACACTATGTAATTCAAGGATTTTAATTAGTGGTTAAATCCTTCTAAGTGAAAAGACTGGATGTAACTACCAAGTTGGTGGTAAACCATGGTAAATCTGCTTGTGTCACTTAATTTCTGCACTCTTTACTTTACTATTGCCTCTAATTACTCAAGTCTGATTGCTACTGTCTCTATTTTAGTTAAACTCACAAAACTCGAACCAGCTCTAATTACTCAAGACTTGACTTCTAGGGGTCATGGTATTTGTTTGCCTCAAAAATTTTGTAGGTGTCAAGTTGTTTTGAGAAGACTGCTTGTAAGGTCAGACGCTGTGTAATTCAAGGATTTTAATTAGTGGTTAAATCCTTCTAAGTGAAAAGACTGGATGCAACTACCAAGTTGGTGGTAAACCATGATAAATCTGCTTGTGTCACTTAATTTCTACACTCTTTGCTTTACTATTGCCTCTAATTACTCAAGTCTGATTGCTACTGTCTCTGTTTTAGTTAAACTCACAAAACTCGAACCAGTTCTTGAATAAATAAATAAAATGAATTCAAACTTAGACATACACAATTCAACATCATTTCTCGTGTTTGCACATTTATGTGTGTTTATTACACTTTAAGGTTGGAAAATGTCCAGAAAGAAATGTTGGAAAAGAAATTAACTAAAATGAATTTGAAACGCCAAAAATACATCGACGAAAATTAATATGATAACCAAAAATCTATCGACTGCAAGAATATGAAACTTAGAAACACATCGATTGAAAAATATGAATTTTGTATTTAACTATAAATTATTTTTATAGATAGAAGCTAAAATATCCATTAGCCTTTTAAAAAAGAAGAATATCATTCAAATTTTTTATAAAGAAATTCTTTTTTGCTTGAGACAAGATTCTAATGCAGTCTTAATTTTTTTCTTTGATGTTTTTTAGGATCTTTATCTTGTATAATCTTCTTGTTCTTCTCCTGAATTTTTCATCCAAAATACTTTTTTTTGAATTGGTAGGCTACAACTTATATCCAGAATTTTTTACTTAAGATTTATTTGAATTGCCATCAACATCTATGGCTTATTTACAATCGTTGACGTTATATAACTTAAAGAGATGGAATTCCTTGTGTATGTAGAACGAACTTCTTCTTCTTTTTCTTCATTACCTTAGAAACAATTTTTCTCATTTTTAATTGTTGATGGGAAGGTTGAAACTTTAAAGAAATTGTAAACACTCTTAAAAATATAAATCTTGTATATTTTCACACTCTTCTTGTTTCTCTTCTTCCTTCTGTTTATGTGGTGGTTGAACTATCTTTTGGAATCTTCACAATGTTGAATTAATAAATATGATTTCAAATTAAAAATAAATTATATATTTGATAAAATGAGAATATGTACAAATGAATACGTGATATGTTCTATATTCAGAGTTAGTGAGACTTAACAAACTAACCACCTAAAAATTAATTCTAACTAACTTTTACATCTAATAATTTTAAGGCTTAATTGCAGTTTTGGTCCCTCTATTTTAGCTGAATCACGAAAGTAGTCTTCCCAATTTGTTTCTCCCCAGTTTTGGTCCCCCAATCAGAATTTTGGTCCAAAACTTTATGAAATTTCATTTTTTTTTGCATTTATTTAAATCACACAATGTCTCAAGATCTCATTTGCAACAATTATACCTGAAATATATGATCATAAATGGTGTCGTACGGCTTTAAAAAATGAAATTTCATCAAATTTTGGACCAAAATTCTGTTTGGGGACCAAAACTGGGGAGAAACAAAATGGGGGACTACTTTCACGATTCAGCTAAAATAGGGAAACCAAAACTGCAATTAAGTCTAATTTTAATGTAACATTGTTTTGTCCGTCGTCTAGACGTGTCATTGTTTAGTTTTTAGTCTATTGTGGTGTTCATTAGATTCACATTAACATATCAGTTTTTATTCATAACATATTCAGTAAATAATAAAGTTATCAGTGCTACACATCTAAAGGATTAGGTATTCCGATCACTTTAATTTTATTACATTTGTAAGTATTTCATCGTTTTATTCTGTTATAATTTTTTGTTTATAAAGTTATGCTATATAATTTGAGTGTAGTTTCAGATTAGTACTTTTAAATTTAGCGATTGAGTTTAAAATAATAATCATAATCTAATAGCGATAATTAGGTCTCTGCCCACTTATTCTCTATTTTTTAATGTCACGTGCTACGTGTGGCCATTGTGAATATTATAGTTGGTGCTCATTTAAGCTAAGTTGGCAAGTTTATTTGGCTACAAAAACTTGTCTGATATTAAGTTGTCTACAAATATTTGTGTGAATATTAAGTTGGTCCTGATTAATGTTAGTCACTACCAACTAATATTCACCTTGGTCATAAGTTGTGAAATAAAAGTAACATACTGTTAATAACACTCTTTTTAATATTTAATTTTTTTATCAGGTAAAATTTATTTGAGTGTTAAGACTATGAAAATGAGTTCTATATAAAACGGTAATCATAAGAATTTTATCAGATAAAAAAAATGAATTTTATTAAAAAAAAAGTTAAAAAGAGTGTTATTAACAGTATTTAAATATTAAATCAGTAATAAAGAAAATTGCAAAGAATTTTTTTGAAATATTTATAAATTTATAGATATTATAGAGTTTGGTTGGATATGATACTCTAAATGAAAAAATAATTCAAAATTTAAATTTAATTAGAAATAATTAAATATAAAAAATAACATATAATTATAAGATCGGTTGACACCATATACTCAACAAAATGAAAGTACCGAAATCTTCACCTGGAATATTTAGTGCTTATATTTAAGAACCTAATTTGCACAATAAACATGAACAATTAAAATTTTCCACTTAGGCACCATCTTTAATTAGACTCAAAGATAACCAAAGAAAAGAAATGAATAGAAGCTAAACAAAGAAAGGTATAATTGAGGTGTAAGTAGATAGATAGAATAGAATGTGACAAGCACATGTTAGTTGATACCATTAAATGGTGACATGTTAATTTTATTGCCTTACATTTCAAGCGTATACAGTAAAGTTGTAAAGTGTCTATACATGTTCGATGCCTTATTTATTTCTTCCCTATCTGTAAATAAATTATTTTTGTCACCCTTCTTTTTTCCTTTTGACAAACATTTTTTTATTCCTAGCAAAGTCTTTAGCATGGTCCCCTCTATCTCTTGTTTCACCTACAATATATATTCAAATAACGAGTAATTTGTTAGATTTTTTTAATTAAAAAAAAAATATTTTTTAAATAAATAACTTTTGATTTTTTTTTTATTTTACAAAACTACTTTTAAGAGATTTTTTACTAGAATAACTTTTAAGAGTTGATCATTCACTTGTTACAATATTTAGAAAAAAAAAAAATAAAAGATTTAAAAATTGTTTAAAATAAGAAGATATTTGCAATAGTTTTTAATGGAAATTATTTATGATAGAAGAGTGTTTATTTAAAATAATAATAATTTTTATTATAGTAAATAAACACAAAATAGATTATATTTGGTTTAAAAAAATTCGTAAAACACAAACTCTAAATTATGTAAAGAAAAATATTATTTTATTATGTAATGAATGTGTGTAATGTATGTTATGGATAAACAATACATTCAAAGAAAATATCTTAAACTATTTTAAATAGACTATGATTCTTTATTTTTTTTTTATGAAGATCACAAATGTTTTGAATCTTTATTTTTAAGAATGAAATATTCTTTCTATATAGTCAAAATTAAAAAATGTATATTTTTTTTATTATTTTTCTTTAAATAAAAGGGGTAAATTGCATAAATCCAATTCAACTAATAAATGTCGATATTGAAGTGAATCAAGGGATTATCAATTATTATGCATATGGTAGAAGCACGGCTATCGTGGGAGGACCATTCAAGTTGACAGAGGCAACACAATAGTTATTTGAGCTATTTAGATATCGTTTTAAACTTTTTTCCTAGTTTTTTTTTTTATCACCAAAAAAAGGTGGAGGAATAGTTTTGTACACGTTGAGATGGTTAACGTAAAATGAATTAATATATATGTGTGCAGAATGACCCAAGTCCTACTAGAGATAATCATTTGAGGAGATCAAATGCTCGTTAGTGACTCATAGAGGTTACTAATGAGGTTATGTCAGTGTTATCATAGGAATATTATAAGGGAGATGTATTGTTTACTTGTTTGTGTGTTGTTTTCCCTTATTGTTTGAATGTGTTATGTGGATACTTGAGTTTTAGAATAAGGTTGAGTAACCTTGACATGAGAAAATAATGGATAATTACATTAGATAGGAAATGGTGAGAATAAACAAGAGAAGAATTAATGAATTATGACACTCGACCTAGGTGACTAGAATGATGAATAACTTGAAGTAAAAAGTATGATATTGATATAAATTTGTTAGAGCTTAGGTATAGAGTGGCCCTAACTTAAGAGATCGTATAGACTTGCATTAGAATTCTGAAGTAAATTAAACTATCGTGTATATGGATGCACGTGATTAATTTGTTGGCCACATTCCATAAAAGATTATTATGATTATTTCAAGCATGGTAGAATTAGTATTTGCGGTGATTCTTGGCGGAAATCGAATTACAACACCGACTATTTGAGAAGTCAAGTGCCGTTTGATATTGGTAATTGAGAGGAAATTGGTGGCATGTGTTTAAGTGATGTATGATCCTAGTTTAGGAGGATGTCCTTGATAGTGTTAGTGGTCTTAGTCAACATATAGTTGTGTAATGCATCCGAATAGTAAAGACTAGATTTGAGAGATATATTGACGATGGTATGCTTTATATGAATAATTGTGTTTGACATATATATTCCTGCTTGATAGTGTAACACCCCGTTTTTCAAAGCGAGGGTATATTTTTTTTTCAAAAGTAATTAAACTAAAACAGAGGAATAAATAAAGAAATGTCTTTGGATAAATAATTGAGTCATTATAATTTACAAGCAGCGGAAAAGTTTCTCCAATTATAAATCCAAAACATTTACACAACATCAAATGGTACATGGAACCCATTCAAAAATGATGTCAAACTGATAATATTTGTATGAGTACAGTTTTCCAAACTAAAAATACTCCAAACCAAAAAGAAGGACCCCTAGTCCCTATACATCATCCTAATCTGATCATCCTACCAAAAAGCTATACACCTTGAGTAATCTCCACGCGCCCCGTGAGATCCTCCTAACGTAACTGCAGTCAAGCGTTCCCATCTCCATTCCCGTCCGCAGGGTACGAACCGGTAGGACCGTCCTGACTCTCATCTGAGGGCAAAGCCCAGATTTCCACAATAATTGTAAAGGGTCACCAACCAGAAAATAATAGTTAACACATAGCAATTAAGTTTTTAAATGCTCAAAACAACTTTTCAACTAAGCATGCACCTTAACAGGATTTTCAATATGCGAAAAGTTCATACAGTACGTTGCCAATTAAAATGAAGGTAAAATGCAGTTCTCGATTTCCTAATTAACACATAATAAAACAAGACATGGATGGATTCATGAGCAATTAATCATACAACTAAAACTGAGGATTTTCACTGAGCCAATCGATTGGGCAATCGATTGGGGTGAAGATTTTTAATGAAAATAGAATCCTGGGCTGAATCAATCGATTTGGCAATCGATTGACAGGATAACGGAGCCCCTGACTTAATACCAATCGATTTCCAAATCGATTTCCTGAAGGTTTTTAGTGAAATTTTGAACTCTGGCTTGATTCAATCGATTGGGCAATCGATTGACAGGATAGCTGAGCCCCTGACTTAATGGCCAATCGATTTCCAAATCGATTTGGTCGAATATGGATGAGTCCCTGACTTAGGCCCAATCGATTGGGCAATCGATTTCGTAAATGATTTTCGAAAACTGATTACAAAATCGATTGGCTAATCGATTTTGTCCATTTGGCCAAGTCCCTGTTTACTATCCAATCGATTGGGAAATCGATTTCCCTGATCATTTTTCCAAAAATTCATGAATTAACCTAAGTCATTCCTAATCAAGTTCACAACTTAACACTTAGCAATTTCTACGCGATTACCACGGCAATTGGGATCTCGATAACCATCATACTTACACACAATAATCAACACATAACACTTAGCATTTTCAACGCAATTAACACGATAAATCAAATTCAAATCACTCAATCATAAAACTCAATCAAACACGACTCGTGTGCCAAGCACCCTAATGCAATGCGTATATGCCAAAATGCATGGACTCGGAATTCCAAACCAAAACCCTCCTCGAAGGGCCGTAAATCATAATTGTACCGCCTATCGCAGGCCAAAGTACCAATTACCGAGGTGCCACCTATCACGGGTCAGCACGATTTACTAAAATGCGTAAATCATAAACGTACCACCTATCACGGGTCAGTACAGTTTACCGAGGTGTCACCTATCACGGGTCAACACGATTTACTAAAAGAAAAAGCGGGAATCGTAAACGTACCGCCTATCACAGACCAGTACTGTTTACCTAGGTGCCACCTATCACGGGTCAGCACAATTCACCAAAAATGTAAATCGTAAATGTACCACCTATCACGGGTCAGTACAGTTTACCGAGGTGTCACCTATCACGGGTCAACACGATTTACTAAATAGTAACTCGTAAACGTACCACCTATCACGGGTCAGTACAGTTTACCAAGGTGTCACCTATCACGGGTCAACACGAATTACTAAATAGTAAATCGTAAACGTACAACCTATCACGGGTCAGTACAGTTTACCAAGGTGTCACCTATCACGGGTCGACACAATTTACCAAATGAAATGCATGAGCATACACAGACTCCATTCACAACAATCGTTAAGCAAATGCAGATATTAAAAGATTCCCCATTTTTAATACCCATTTAACTTAAACGACTTTCAAACAACATTAATTAAATAAGTCATTAAGAGATTCCCCGTTCTTAATACCGATTTAACTTAATGATTTTCAAAACAAAACGTTAAGCAAACAGTCATATTAAGAGATTCCCCATTCTTAATATACTTTTGACTTAAACGATTTTCTCGCAAAACATTCAGTAAACGAGTCATTAAGAGATTCCCCATTCTTAATACTCATTTACCGAAACGATTTTCAAAAACGATAGTTAAGTAACCGAGACATTAAGAGATTCCCCATTCTCAACGCCCAGTTAACTTAAACATTTTCCTCAAATACACATTAAGTAAACCGAGGTATTAAAAGATTCCCCATTTTTAATACTCGTTTAACTCTAATGGTTTTCAAATTCCACAGAAACAAATTCAAACATACTTTCACATTCAAACCATAATTCACAACAACCACACCAATTAACAAACATCAAGTACGAACACACCAAATACAACGAACACAAATCACGCAACATAACACCCAGATACATCAAATTTCATTTACCACGAAACATTCATCACTATAAACAAAACCTAACTCTAAGGTTTTTACCCATAACGCACTAGTTTCGTTTTTCCCCAAATCGATACATTTAACCCTAACAAATTCCTTCCCACACAACTACAGATAAGTCCCTAATGCAAGCTAGAAGTTTGGAAGGAGCCCTTACCTCAACGTTAGCTTTAACGCGCGTTTCCGGTACCGCGAGTAATTCCGGTAAAATCTCCGCTCGCAACGCCGCTTCCAAATTAGTTCACTAGCACCGTAGCGTGGTGGTGAGCAACTTTCCCTTCTATCTCTTCGAGAAATGAGGTTTGGATCTAGAAGAAACAGAGGGGTTTGTGTTTGGATCTCAAAACCGTTTTTCTTCGTTTTCGAATCAAAGAGGAAGAGTGGAGTTGCGAAAACCTTGATCTAACTCACACCCAACCTTGGGTCACTAGTTTTGAAGAAACATATATAAATATAATAAATATAACTTAACAAATATCTCAAAATCTAGATATTTATTAAATTACCGTTTCACCCGAAACGCCTTAAATTAACCGTAAAGTATTTACCGCAGTTAAATTCAATTTATTTATCGACGAGAAATTCTAATTGGCATCGAAATATCTTTTTGGATTATAAAATCCAAAATATTATTAACTTTGGCTTAAAAGCCTCCGAGCCAAAATCCAAAATACACCAAAAATACATAAATGGTACTTTAAAATTATGGGTCTTACAGATAGCCCATCCCAAATTTTGTACATGTATGTGATGTAAAATAATGACCTCTATAGTCTAAAATATATGACAGTTTAAAACAAGATTGATAATCACTTTAACAAAAGAACACTTTTATTAAACTCATGATCAATCACGGTCCCAAGGAATTGTTTCTAAGCGAAGGTTCACACTTACATGTATTGACTAATTACTAGTCTAGAATATACAGTAATGTTCTACGGATTAATCAAGATACATGCATGCCAAATTACCCGTTCAAACGATATTAATGAAAATAGAATACGTCTAGCATGCAATCAAGATTAAACATACAATCATACAATGAAAATAAAGAGTAAGGGTTAGAGAGTAGTGCACCGCAATTTTATACTGGTTCAGTCGTCAATCAGACGACCTACGTCCAGTCCCGAAATTAAACGATTTCAGCCTTTTTCAATAGAATCTTCTAGAGTGTTTTACAGATGTTCCAGCTCTCTTGGCCTATCAATCTTAAAACTCTCTCTCTCTATTCTATTTCGCAGCCACTGTATCCCAGAGTTTATCTCCAAACTCTTCCAAGATCACAGTAAAGTTTCTTCTTGATGAGCCCTCTCACCAAAGAAGATAACTACCAGTTTCACCACTGGATTTTACCACAGTTCTTTCTTTGCAAAACTTTAAAGATGTACAGAGTTTGTCTCAATCACTAGCAATGTATCTCACATAAGAAGCTTGTTGTCCATTTGAGTGTTTGTGAGATCATTCTCTTTTTTTCTCTCAAAGTCTTTTTCAGCTCTCTATTGATTATGAATAATCGTTGGTTTTTGGATCTGAAAAAGCAATATCAAAAATGTTATCAAAGGTTTTTTAGAGTTTTTTTGAGAAAAAGATTGAAAACTGTTTATATAGTTTCTGAAAAATAACTTATAAATCGATTTCCCAATCGATTCACTAATGTGATAAAGCAGGCTTAATCGATTTCCCAACGATTATCGAAAGTCTTGTTTTTCTTGAATCTTGGAAACATATAAACTAATCGATTATTTAAATGCACTTTTCAGAAAACTATGTGTAGTTTATATATGAATCGATTGCATAATCGATGTCAGGTGTTTTGTTCCAACAACGAGATCAAAACAATCGATTACGTAGTCGATTCATTAAGTCGCATAATCGATGCTGTACTACACATATAATCGATTTGGCCATATACTAAGAGTTTCCTGTAACTTTAAATATTGTTTCAATCGATTTGCCAATCGATTTTGGTTTAAAACAGGAACTTAGCTTATTTCAAGTAAATCAACGTGCCAATCGATTTGGTAGTATGTTTCTGAGAAATGAATTTACCAGTTGGTTCATCTCAATCGATTTCCTAATCGATTGATACCAAACCTGTCATAATTGAATTTTTCACAATGGATTGTCCAATCGATTGTGTTTGTCGCAGACCATGTTAATTTTGAAATCTTATTTACATAATCGATTTGCCAATCGATTAGTGTATTACATGGATTGGCCATGTGACTTGTCCAATCGATTTGTCAATCGATATATTCAATTAGCTTTAGTCTTTGTGATTTTAACAATCGATGTGCCAATCGATTAGCATGCTAAACGGCTTCCCTGTGACTTGCACAATTTTTATCACTGATTGTGCCAGTCGATTGCCTAATCGATTGTTTAATCACAGACTGTATGTTTTCATACAACCCTTTTACAGAATCGATTGCTTAATCGATTTTCGCAGTAAATGTTCCAACTTTTGTTGATTCCTTGAGTTCCAAGCAATTGTCTCAAGTATGTAGGGTTGAGTTGTTGTTCCTGCAATCTTACTCAGTTAAAATGTTAGATTTATCATATGATGTATGAACATTGTATGTTTGTTAATTATGTCAAAATTAGGATTAAGAGGACTAAAGTCCAACAATCTCCCCCTTTTTGCATAAGTGACAAACATACAATTTTAACTTGAGTTGAGCATTTCAAGATATAAAATTAACAACAAGAAATAGTTTCATAGCATCATAGGTACTAGTATCAGATCATAATATCAGAGCATAAGTACCAATACTATATTTATCAATATCAGAGTCATTTAATATAATCAGTCATCAGAGTATCAATATGCAGCAGTATAAGCACCATAAGTATGAATAAACAAGTTATAAATTCTCTCCCCCTTTGTCAGATAATGCAAAAAGGAGAGAGTAGCAAAACAAGTTTGCTCCCCTATGTTAGTAAACATATGCACTGGGGATAATAAGTGTATCAGAGCAAGACATATGCAGATTAAACAGATTATGGCAATGGATATCAAAGAACAATTGAATAAACGTGCTAATTCATTATATATGGAAGAAAATAATACATCAATAACAAGACATTACAACACAACAAAGAATCTAAAAACCTAATCACCTAAACAAGGCTGGTCCTCACTATTAGCTAAGGGAGAGGTAGAGACCGCTGTATTACCCTCAGCAGGTGTCTCCTCAACGTGAGGTTCAGAACTATCTAGGGGAGTGGGATTCTGTTCCTCTGTTGCTTGCCAGCCGATATCCGCAATATCTTCAAAAGATAGCTTAATGCCCAAATGAACTTGTATTGCATCAACATTCTGAACAACTGAATTCAGAGATGCCTGGAGAGTCTTCAAAGCAGCTTCCATTCTTGCATTTGACTCTTGCATTTTGGCGTTGTGAGCCATCTGAGCTTCCATAAATTCTAGCAGTTTTGCGAAGTACTCAGGAGGGGCTGCTACTGGCTCAGCAGCTTGTTGCGGATTAGGCTGAACTTGTTCAACATTTGGTAGTGGTC
>NC_021167.2:16635130-16654179 GCF_000331145.2 Cicer arietinum | reverse complement strand
CTTCTGGACGACGGCATGGTTTCCGGATCGTGGCACTAGCATCCGGGTTAAAGTGTACATGAGCATCCGATGATGGACCTTCATTTGACCAATCGGCAGCGAAATAGTTTCGACAAAGCCATCAACCATCAGGTCCTTCACAGCAGTGTGTCTATCAAAAGATGCTTCCCATCCTTCATCTGCAGCATCAACATCAGAACTACCATCTATTGATTTTCCATGGAAGGGCAATCCTGACAAAGTTGAGAAATCTTCAAAGGACATGGAGATCCTTTTGCCTTTAACTTCAGCCTTGAAACCATTTTCAGTGAGCTTGAAGGAGGAGTAGAATTCTCTTATTAGCTTCGGATAAGTGTCAAGAGAGGAGGAGAGAAAGTTTTCAAGACCATGAAACCTCAAATGATCTTGGAAAGTGAATCCGTCTGAATCAAAATAAGCGAAATCCAGAGTCCTAGCCTCATGGATTTTTCTTTTGAGAAAATCAGATGGAATAGTAGCTTCTACAGCTTTATCCTTGGATGAAGGAGCTTTCTTTGGAAGAGGAGAAGAAATCGTTTTCTTCTTTTTCTGAAGAACCTCCTTCATGGCGTCAGCCATGAGCTTCTCAGTAGGGGGCTCCTTTCTTTTCTTTGATTTGCCTTGATCAATAGCAGCAGCCTTGCCTTTGTCTTTGGCAAGTATCTTGTGAGTGGGAATGGGAACCCGTTTAGACATTGTTGGTGGGGGAGAAGGGGTTCGCCCACTAGACGAAGAAGATGGTGAGGGAGTTCGGGTTTGTGTTTGTTTAACACGACCCATGATTGTAATGAAATGTGTTTGAATACAGAAAGAAAAACAAAAATGATTGCAAAAACAGAGTAGAGGAATAGCAGAAAAAAAATTGAGAAATCTGGAGAAAGAATGAGAAGAAATCGATTGGTAACTGTTCCTTTTAAAACCTTCAGATGCGTCAATCGATTATGTTACCGTTGTTGGGGAAGCACAATCGATTTAGTAATCATTTCATATAACGGCTAGTAAAAGACAGTCACAACGGTTATAACGTGAATCGATTCCCAAATCGATGTCCTTGATTTACTCAATCGATGTCCAAATTGATGTACTTAAAGTGAAGAGAAGAACTAGTCAATTGCCAAATCGACGCTCGGGCAGAGTCTGGAAAACGTTCTGAATGTTGAAGTCTGGGGCCAATGCAATCGATGTCCAAATCGATTCTTTAAACCAAAAAAAACAAGCTGGCAATTGATTACCCAATCGATTGAACTGGAAAAACTTTCAAGCACCAGAAGCTTCCTGTGATTTGGTACAAAGATAAGATCTCACTAGGATCAATGATCCCTAGTTTCATCCTAATATAAAGGAAACTTTCTCTAGGCAAAGCTTTGGTAAAGATGTCAGCCAGTTGTTCAACTGTGTTGACATATTCAAGCTTAATGATCCCATTTTGAAAGTGGTCCCTTATAAAATGATGCCTTATTTCTATGTGCTTGGTCCTGGAATGCATCACTGGATTCTTAGTAATGCTTATTGCACTTGTGTTATCAAACAATATAGGTACTGTCCCTAAATCAACACCAAAATTCGATAAGTGTTGTTTCATCCAAAGAATCTGGGCACAGCAGCTCCCAGCTGCAATGTATCCCGCTTCAGCTGTTGATAGTGCAATGCTGGTTTATTTCTTGCTAAACCAAGACACAAGGGAGTTTCCTAATAAATGACAAGTACTAGAAGTACTTTTCCTATCTAGTTTGCATCCGGCAAAGTCTGAATCTGAGTAACCAACTAAAGTACAGGTTGATCCCTTAGGATACCACAAGCCTAGACTCTTAGTCCCTACTAGATATCTGAATATCCTCTTTACTGCACTAAGGTGAGCCTCTTTAGGATTTGATAGGTATCTTGCACACATGCAGACACTGAACATGATGTCAGGCCTACTTGTTGTAAGATAGAGCAAAGATCCTATCATACCCCTAAACCTAGTAACATCTACAGGTTTACCTTTCTCATCTCTGTCTAAGTAATTTCCTTGACTCATGGGAGTATCAATGGACTTAAGGTTTTCAAAACTGAATTTCTTTATCAAATCATTACAGTATTTAGTTTGACTAATGAAAATGCCTTGCTTGCTTTGGTTAATTTGAAATCCCAAGAAATAAGATAGTTCACCCATCATTGACATTTCAAATTTACCTTTCATTAAGTTTTCAAAATCTTTGCACAACTTATTGTTTGTAGATCCAAATATTATGTCATCAACATAAACTTGGACCAGCAAGATGTCATTTCCATTTGTCTTTATGAAAAGTGTCTTGTCAACATTTCCTCTTAAAAAATTTTGTTGAATGAGGAAATTGCTAAGCTTCTCATACCAAGCTCTTGGAGCTTGTTTCAACCCATAGAGGGCTTTTGATAGCTTGTACACATGATCAAGAAAATCAGGATTTTCAAAACCAGGTGTTTGGCTAATAAAAACTTCCTCTTGGAGATCACCATTGAGAAAGACACTTTTCACATCCATTTGATAAAGATTAAAGTCCATGATACATGCATAAGCAAGAAGGATTCTAATGGCTTCTAACCTAGCTACAGGGGCATAGGTTTCATCAAAGTCTATTCCTTCCTCTTGACTATAACCCTTGGCTACTAACCTAGCTTTGTTTCTGGTTATAACTCCATTTTCATCTAGTTTGTTCCTAAACACCCATCTTGTTCCTATGATGTGCTTACCTTCTGGTTTAGGAACTAGGCTCCACACCTTGTTTCTCTCAAACTGGTTTAACTCTTCTTGCATAGCAAGTATCCATTCACTATCTAAAAGAGCTTCCTTAATGTTTTTGGGTTCAATATGAGATACAAAGGCTGTAAAGTTGCAGAACTGTCTAAGGTTCTTCCTTGTTGCAACTCCTTTAGAGATATCCCCTATAATGTTGTCTATGGGGTGGTTCTTGTTGAACTTCCATTCCCTAGGTAAATCACCAGTCCTTATTGGTTCTAAACAGTCAGTTCTAGTTGGAGGTACAACATTATAATAGAAAAATCAAGATGAAAAATCAATTGTTTACAGAACCAAGAGTCACATTATGAACAAAATTTCAATTGATTTTTTTGAATGATTTTTTTTTATTACCAATTATGAAACAATTTTGTGCACTCAATTATAATAGAAAATATATCAACAATTTAGAAGGATCTTTTGTACATTAATCAAAAATTACTTTTAAAGAATCAACACTTTGCATTAATCAATAATTGAAGAAATTAAAAAGTGTAAGGGAAAAATCAACACTTTGCATTAATTCAATTTCTAAAATCTTAATCCACAAAATTTGGGCCTAACCTTTTAATATGTCTTTGATTGAAAGAATTGTTCTGAAAGAAATACGAATTTGATTAGAATGAAGGTGGAGAATAGTATTTATAGTGTTTTTTGAGGCAAAATCCTACATCATGTATTTTAAATACAAACAAACAAGTTAATTAAATCTCTAATCTTGATTCTTATTATGTTGTTATTTAACTACGGTTTTTAGTGTATTATTCAAAGATAGGTAATCAAGTACACTCATACAACAGTCAATGATCACACCATGATGTAAATCAAAATAAATCATGTTTTAACTAAACTGGAAATTTATGACAAGATCAATCTAGGCAAATCAAGACCACTCTAATGCATAACATATCATTTTGGTTTATAAGAATATCAATTTGGGCAAACCAAGATCGTTCTGGTTTACAATGGTATCATTTTGGATAATTTTTTTTAAGGATAGAAGTGAAATGAATCATTTCTCAAAGTCCATATCTAAAGTGAAACGAATATTAAGGCTACTCAGAACAATGATCAAACCCAAAAGTTTACCTAAAGGTCCAAAGAAACAAAACAACATCAAGAACAACAACCAGATCAATCTCTAGATTGATTACTTATGAAAAGGTACAGCTAGGACAACAAGGATGAAAAGCACATTGATGATACACTTTTTGCACAAAGTCCAACATGCATGCAAGACGGTAAATTGACACCAAGACAGCTGTTAAGTCCTCAGTCACAATGTTCGTTCAAATACAAAACCAAGAATATTTTGGTTGCAAATGGAAGAACATTTGGATTAAATAGAACACATGTCTATTATCACTCTAAACAAACTAGTAACAACTATAATGAGCTTTCTTTAACCTTCATTATGTTTATAAAAGAAACATCGATGCGAAGACAAGCGCAAGAGTTTTCAGAGCAATGAATTTATTACTAAAACAATCATGCTCGAAGCAAAATTCTTCAATCAAGCAAAAGCTTCAGCTCTCTTATACTATATTAAAGAATACCTTTATTGAGTTATTGCTGATAATCATTCTCAAATAAGTGTTGAGTAGATTCTGATCCTACAATATTTTATCACAATTTGAAACTCAAATTTATTTCTTTAGATAGTTTGAGGGTATTGTAAAAATCTTTTTTGTTTAAAAAGGTAACTTGTAAAAATCATTTCTTGACTGAAAGTTAATTGTAAAAATCATTTCAAGGTGAATATTGTAATTGATCAAGAGTGATCAAGGAAGATTGTGTGAAAGCAAGATCGTTCTTGTGTGAAGCACATTAGGTGAACCAGGATACATCATTGTGTGATTCTCTTATTCCTTTTATTTATTTTTTATCACTCACTATCACTAATCACGTAGAAATAATCTATTTCACTTATTTTTAACTAACCAAGAACGTTATGGATTTTTATTAGTAACCAACATTGATCTTGAGTTAGTATAAATTGAAAGCAGAAATTAATGTTTTAAAAAACTAAAATATCAATTAAAACCTCCCTTCTTTGTGATTGATCTTATTACTTCAACGTTAACATGAAAAATCACTTCTAATGCATTAAAAATAGACAAAAACTATAAGGTGATCCAAATCAACACAATGGTGATTCCAATCATCATAATTTTATTGATGTGATTTGAATCATGATTTATGAAGTTTTTTTACTAAACCATTCTAAATGCGCCTCTTAAGAAGGTGATTCAAATTAACAAAGAGGTGATTTGAATCAACATAATTTTATAAAAATATTTCAATCATGATATAGGTGATTCAAATCATGGTCCAGAACACTAATTTTTTAATGCAATTTTTGACATTTTTCACGATGCATTTTTTTCAAAGTATTTTTTAATGATGTGTATGTTTTTAAAAAAACTTTTCAAAATCACCTAAGGTGTGAAGAATTATTGAGATCACTTAGCTACATCAAAATAATTTAATTTCTAGATTTGAGATCACTTAGTTACATCACATTTGGTTGTTTTGTTGTTAGTGTTGCTGTATTGTTCTTTTATTTCTCTTATCCACATGACATTGGTCACAAGACATGTACCTTTTATGTATCTAATTTTATATTATATATATTAGGGGTTGACAAAGTTCAGTTATGAACTAGAATTACTTGAAAATTGAACCGAATTGGTTTTCAATTTGAAAAAACTGAACTGAACAGATTTCCAGTTCAAAAAACCGAATTGAATTGGTTCTATAAATCCGTGAACTAATTTATTGCTCTGAATCAAACTGAAATAATTTTGACTTAGTTTTACTTGTTTGAATTAAACTGAATTGTTATAATATGGATGGTTCTAAACCAAACTACTTTTATATCAAATCGAACCAAATTGTTTTATTCCTATAGGCTTTAGTTTTGTTCCTATAAACCAAATTTTACAAAATTACCCTAATTACTTCTAAAATAATAGGTTTGATTCTAGTTTTTGTGAAATGAAAACGAGTTCGATTCAGTTTTTTCAAATTTAAAACCGGTTTGATTCGGCTCTGATTTTTAAAAATCAGTTTGGTTAATAAATTATTTTTGAAAAAACTGTTTGGTTCTTGATGACTCTTCATCATATGCATATTTTTTTTTTTATTGTTTTTAGTCTTATTTATCTTTTACTCATTAGTTCATTTAAGGATTTATTTGATATATTTTGTTAATTTTATTTCTTTGATTTAATGAAATGTTTATGTTCTTATTTCCTTGATTAAGTAGAGATTTTTCAGAGTTTTGTGTTGTTACTTTGTTTTAGTGCAGTGCTGAATTTTGGCGAGAAATCAACATTACCTATGTGGAGTATTGCAGCCATATCTGGAGTTGTAGATGTCCAATTGGAGTCAAACCAAGTGCACATGAAAGCTAAGATCCATAGATACATCGATCATGAAAACATCGGAACCCAATTCAAACTCTAAAGAGACGAAATATGCAGAAAATGACAACCAGAAGAAGTTGTGCGCCTGAAGCGTAACAACCGCGCCTGAGGCGTATTTCCAGCATTTCGCCACTTCCAGGATGCGCCTGAAGCGCAACAGCTGCACATGGGGCATATTCCCACCCTTTTGACACATTCCCACCCTTTTGACAAATCCCGCCCCTGGAGCGCGCAACGCATTGTTGAATGCATAAAAATGTGTTTTTCTCACTAGCATAGAAACTCAAAGACATCCGTTTCTAACACCATTGGAGCAGTTTTATCAAGGATCATTCATGAATCTTTCTTGTAATTCTTCTCTAATCTCTTTCTTTTCTATCTCTGTCATGAGTAACTAAACCCTATTTGTTATGGATGAGTGTAACAAGATGAAACCCTTAATTTTTCTGATTTGATTTCTAGTTATATGAATGAGTTTATTGAATTATTTTTCTCATCTCTGTGCTTAATGCTTTTTATTGTTTGATCAACATTAAAATGCTATACGATTCGTATTTTGAAACGGGAGTGGACTTTACAAATGTTTGAGATGAGAAATTCGTGAATTTGTAGTCTAGGGATAGATGCAAGTCATGAAACCAGTTAAATTAGTTGCATAGACATTAGTTTAACAAGAGAATTCCTATACGGTAAGGCTTAAATCCACTAAGAAATTAGGGGTTACTTTGGAATTAAAGGTTGTGTCACTAAGACTTTAGGGCAAGAATAATAAAGAGAATTCGGTAATAATTCAATAAAGGAATTCAGTAATTAGGATCAAATTAGACACAAAGGTTGGATTCGAAGTGAAACTCATCCCTGACACTTATTATAAATGATCAATTTTATTGTTGTTTTTAATTTTAAATATTATTTCAATCAACTTGAGAACTTTTTGTTCAATTTTAGTTATTAAATATAATTCGATAGTAAAACGCAATTCTTGAGTTCGACACTCGTTACTTCCATTTTATTATTACTTGCAACAATTCAGTACACGTGCTGAAACGTTATCAGTTCTCAATTTACATAAGTCATTTCAGTTCAAAAACAATTAACTTCATTTCAGTTTTTGGATTTTTTTAAACACCCCTAATATATACACAGAACTTTTTACTTCATTATGATTGGAGAATCGAAATAGTATGTATTTTATGGGTCTCAATTTGTATTGTCAATTTATGTTCTAATAAAACTACTTTTTAAACAAACTTTCTTGATTCTTCTCATTTCATGATTGTGGTTTACTATATCTCCTTCATATGTGACCATATGTGACCATATGTGATCAATATTCTTCATAGAGTATAGGTGCGAACTCTTCGTTTCAAACTTTAGTATAGTAGCCATCTTGTTCAACGTAGACATCTACAAAATATTTTGTTTCTAATCTTCAACAAAATAGAATCACCACACAAAATATTACTCCAAAATTATCGATGTTACAAATAGAATCAACCAACAAATGAAATAGATAGAACAAGTGAAAAAAAATATTATTTAGATATTATATATATTATTGAGTCAACTCATAAATCAAACGAGTCAAATTATATATAACACAAGTTCAGCTCATTTAGTTAAAGAACTCTATTTTCAAATCAAGTTCAATTGATTTGGTTTACGAGTCGATTTCAATGATTTAATTATTAATTCAAATCTCGAACTGACTTAATTTGGTTACTTTTTCTGTCCTATATGAGTGTGGAAAGAACATTTGAAATAGAATACTTGAATGGGTGCTAGGGTAAGCCCAATAGTAAAAGCACTAAAGCAACAGTTTGATGCCTCTGAAATAGGATTTATTTAATAAACAAAAAAAGCCTCCAAATGTACAAATTTACAAATTTTGTTATAGTTATATATTAGCTTAGTTAGTAAATCGTAATTTTTTTTTTATCTTTTTTCCATGGATCAAATCCAAAGTATGATAGATTAATTATTATTTTAAATATGTCTTTGGTCTTTGTCATTATAACTGTTTTTTATTTTGGTCCTCGTAAATTTTTTTGTTTGATTTCAATCCTTGCAAATATAATTTCATTTTAAAATAATTCTTTCATCTAACTTCTGTTGCAAAAACTATAACACAGTTAAACCTAAAGATATTTGAAACTTAAATTTTTTTAACCTAAAAATAAACCCCCAATATAATTAAATTATAACTTTTTTAACCTAAAAATAAACCTCCAATATAATTAAATTATAACTTTTTTTAACCTAAAATTAACCCCAAATGCTTCATTCTTTTTCCCTAAAAAAATATATAAAATTAACAATTTCAAAATGGTTTCTTTTGAAATTGTTAGTCCAAGTTTAGAGCATCAACACTAACAGATTAATTGCAAAATATCAATCTGTCTTATATTATCAAAGATAGAAAAGATATTAAGATAATATCGTGAATTTCTTTTGAAATTGTTGGTTCAACATTTTTTTTTTTAATTTTTACCTTCTATAATAATCGTTTCTAGGTGAAACCTGTTTTGGGAATTTATTGGTTGACCAGATTTTTCAATTTGTTAATCAGATTCTTGGTGGAATTAGAACTAATGAAAATCAAATTGGGAATGTTAGTTGAAATTTAATTTGTTGATAACAGAATAAATCGGTTTATCTTTTTGAACCGATTCGCAATCGCTATTTTCAATTTCACTTTTTTCATCCATCAAAGCAAAGAAAATTGAAGCGAATCAATTGAAAGAAGAAACACAATAATTTTGTATTAATATTATATTTTTAACTCTAACCCTAATTTATGTATGAGTGTAGTTTTTTAGAGAAGAAGAATAAAGCATTTGAGGTTAATTTTAAATTTTTTTTATGGAAAAAGAATGAATCAGTTGGAGCTAATTTTAAGTTAAAAAATGTTGTAATTTAATTATTTTGGGAATTTATTTTTAGGTAAAAAAAAGTCATGTTTTAATTATATTTAGGTTTAACGATGTTACGGTTTTTGTAACAAAAGTTGGATGAAATGACTATTTTTAAATGAAACTATATTTGCAGAGATGTGAACCAAATAAAAAAAGTCAAAAAATGTTATAATTGCAAGGACCAAAGACATATTTAAACATTAATTATTTAATTGATCAATTATGGATTGACAATAATCAATTATTATGAATTATTATTGATTAAATTATAGTTAATTAGTATTAAGCATTGAATTATGTGTTGACCTTTTGTTGTTGAATGAACCATGATGAGTTAGATCTGTTAAGCTCAACGAGAGAGTCTCCATCCTCGACCACTTAGCTATATCACCATTATTCAGTACACAGTTAACTTAATCATCAAATTATAATTTTAAACTCTAGACAACAATGAAAGTAGTTCACCATTCATTCTTTATCAACCGCGAATCTTAAAGGTACACCATTTAAGATTTTCTTGATAGGTAAATATATTATAGTTTGTATCTTAAATTTTTTTGTTTGATTTCAATCCTTGCAAATATAATTTCATTTTAAAATAATTCTTTCATCTAACTTCTGTTGCAAAAACTATAACACAGTTAAACCTAAAGATATTTGAAACTTAAATTTTTTTAACCTAAAAATAAACCCCCAATATAATTAAATTATAACTTTTTTAACCTAAAAATAAACCTCCAATATAATTAAATTATAACTTTTTTTAACCTAAAATTAACCCCAAATGCTTCATTCTTTTTCCCTAAAAAAATATATAAAATTAACAATTTCAAAATGGTTTCTTTTGAAATTGTTAGTCCAAGTTTAGAGCATCAACACTAACAGATTAATTGCAAAATATCAATCTGTCTTATATTATCAAAGATAGAAAAGATATTAAGATAATATCGTGAATTTCTTTTGAAATTGTTGGTTCAACATTTTTTTTTTTAATTTTTACCTTCTATAATAATCGTTTCTAGGTGAAACCTGTTTTGGGAATTTATTGGTTGACCAGATTTTTCAATTTGTTAATCAGATTCTTGGTGGAATTAGAACTAATGAAAATCAAATTGGGAATGTTAGTTGAAATTTAATTTGTTGATAACAGAATAAATCGGTTTATCTTTTTGAACCGATTCGCAATCGCTATTTTCAATTTCACTTTTTTCATCCATCAAAGCAAAGAAAATTGAAGCGAATCAATTGAAAGAAGAAACACAATAATTTTGTATTAATATTATATTTTTAACTCTAACCCTAATTTATGTATGAGTGTAGTTTTTTAGAGAAGAAGAATAAAGCATTTGAGGTTAATTTTAAATTTTTTTTATGGAAAAAGAATGAATCAGTTGGAGCTAATTTTAAGTTAAAAAATGTTGTAATTTAATTATTTTGGGAATTTATTTTTAGGTAAAAAAAAGTCATGTTTTAATTATATTTAGGTTTAACGATGTTACGGTTTTTGTAACAAAAGTTGGATGAAATGACTATTTTTAAATGAAACTATATTTGCAGAGATGTGAACCAAATAAAAAAAGTCAAAAAATGTTATAATTGCAAGGACCAAAGACATATTTAAACATTAATTATTTAATTGATCAATTATGGATTGACAATAATCAATTATTATGAATTATTATTGATTAAATTATAGTTAATTAGTATTAAGCATTGAATTATGTGTTGACCTTTTGTTGTTGAATGAACCATGATGAGTTAGATCTGTTAAGCTCAACGAGAGAGTCTCCATCCTCGACCACTTAGCTATATCACCATTATTCAGTACACAGTTAACTTAATCATCAAATTATAATTTTAAACTCTAGACAACAATGAAAGTAGTTCACCATTCATTCTTTATCAACCGCGAATCTTAAAGGTACACCATTTAAGATTTTCTTGATAGGTAAATATATTATAGTTTGTATCTAACCCTCTTGATTTAAACAAATATGCCACTATTTTTATGGATAGCAATTAAAAAATAATTTTATTGTATATATTAAAAATCATAAATGATATCTACATTAAATCATCTTTGTAACATGTGTAATCAATAAATTTTTAATTTATTTTTATAATATCCATAATTTTTATGTTATCATTTCGCATTTATAAAAAGTTTATTTTTAATAAAAAAAAATCTCATTTTTAAAACTTGTTTTAAACTTATAATGTGGATTCTGATGGATGTTTACTTTAAATTTGAAAACATTTTGTAAAAAATTGCTGAGAGTTTCATCACATGAAATTTTCATTAAATTATTTATGCACGAGAAAGAGAAAAGATTTATTAATTTTAAAAATCTTTTCTAGGAATCAAAATATTTCTTTGGATGTATCTTTTAAAGGTATTTTCTATAGCTAGAATTATTGGTGTGGGTCTAAAGTCAAAACTTTATTGAAAATTAAAAACATATTTCTTTTTTACTTGGGCCCTTGCATGGATAGTTGCTAGAGGAATATGATCTTTCTTCTCACATAGGCTAGTAAGTTACTTTACTATAATTATTAATTATTATACTAATAAAACAGCAAGACTCCCATATAAAAAATGGGACAAGTACGCTAATAAAATAACTAAGAAATATAAATAGGAAATTAATTACACTTTTTGTCCTTGGTTATCTGATATTTAATAAGATATTTTGTTTTAATTTTTGAAATTAAATATATTTTTAGTCCAATGAATGTGACTCATTTTAATTTTGGTCTATATAATTTTATTTATTTATATCCTATAAATTTCAGTTTTCTTTTCTCAAAAGTTATTTATACGTTTATTCTTTTTGAAATCTTGAAGTAACTAATTTTGTATAATGACGATATAAATATTACTTACCAAACAATATTTAATATTTTAAATTATGAATGTAAAACTAATGAGCAAATTAATATATCAATTAAGTAATAATAAAAAATCTAACAATTTTCATTTTCAAACTCACAAACAGATCTAGATCAAAACTCTGAGAATTTCATTTTTAGCCACGTCCATAATCAAAATACATAGTTTTCAATTCAATAGCTAAAAAATATAAAATAACATTCTTAATTAATAATAAATTTTTAAATATAATTTTTTTTTTTTTGAAAGGATTTTGAAAATAAAATCATTGAGAATTTCTGCAACTTAAGTGCTTGAATTAATTCACAATTTGTTCTCTTTATTGTATGTATTCTCTCTTATTTTATAATGACGCTTGAATGTCCTTTTATAGTACTCAATTGATGTAGCAAATTTTTAACCATTGCACGGAATGTTGTGCATATCTTGTATGAATTGTTTTGCTTTAAATCATTTTAATTACTTTAAATTGTAAATGTAACTAGTTTATTTATTTTAGATTATTTGTAGATAAAGGTAGTTTATTTATTTGGAATTATAATCAAAAATTATGAATGTAATAAATAAATTATAAAGGTAAAAAATAATTTTAGTTAATATAATAGAGATAATGTTGACAGAAAACATAATAAATTATAAACCAAAAAGCTACTTGAGAAAGTTTATAAAAAAAACACCATAAGTATTAAACATATCTTATAGTTTATAAACCATAAGCTTTCCCCCTGATTGTACATTCCACCCCATTTTTTTTAAAGATTATTTTGTCCTTTTTTATTTTGTATAAAATTATAAAAAAACTTAATTTTTAAACTTCCGAAACGTAATGCTCGAAACTTTTAAATTTTTGAAGTAATTCAATTTCAAAAATTTCAAAAAATTCGAAACTTTCAAAAGTTTTAATTTATTTCAAAAGAGTACCTGTTGTCTGTTATAAGTAAAATTTTATTTTAAAAAATAAATTTATAATATTATTATTAATTGAATTTATTATTATTTTTGAAATTAGGTATGGAATTTGTTACTATTTATTACTATAAATTTATTACGAAAATTTCAAAGTTTCGAAGTTTATCTTACTTTTAGATTTCGAAGGTTTCAAATGTTCGACTGTTTGCAAATATGTGATTCGGACAATTCAAACTTTCGAAGAAAATGGGTGAAAAAAATAGAAGGAAAATTTTTTGGGGGGTTTTTACTAATAATAATTAGGGGCAATATGGTATTTTCCATGAAGATGAGGGTGAGAGGTATAAGAGAGTAGTGCACGGTATAAAACTCTAAGAATGATGATGAGGGGTGTTCATGGTCTAAATATTGAATTGGATTGGACCACATTAATGGTTTAAATCAGTTTATAAATTTAAACTGGTTAAATATTTTTAATTGATTATGAAATAATTTTTAATTGAAATCAATTTTAATAATAAGTTTTTCAAAGAACTTTTTTTACTAAAATGAATTTTTGAAACTAGTATTTTAGTGAGTTTTAAAAAAATTGGTTTTAAGAACAGTTTTTTTAGTAAATTTTTTAAAAATTGGTTTTAAAAAATTGTTAAACTCTAAATAAGTTGATTTCTCTCATTGCTAATTCATGCTGTAAAAATTATATAATAAAAAACAATGATAAAAAGAAAAATCAATGGATTGATAAAATCCAAATAGATTTAACTATTTATTTACTAATTTCATAGGTAAATATTTCCATTACAGAAGAATATTATATATTTTACAATGGAATACAGTGTTAATTGAACAAGAGCGAAGAAAAATACACCGCAAGAATTTCAATTTCAATTCTAAAATAGCATCAGGAAAATTAAATGTAAATAAAAATTATAAAATACATATTTGATCACATTTAACCATATAGCAACAATAATATTTCATTCTAGATCGAATAGGCTTTTGGAGTGAGAGAGAGATATAAATTTAGACTACGGTTCAGTCAAATTAATTTCTTTAGGCTTCAACAAATTCAATGAATTATTTTTTAGTCTTATGTTGATTTAGAGCTACGCTTTTTTAATATAAAATTTTAAAAAAATTTAAAATTGATTTTTTTATTAAATTTGAATAACTAATTTATTTTAAATTTATTATCTAATTTATGAACTATTTAATTAATTTGAATATTTAATACAAAATAATATAATTCAATCAATTAAGTATTTTACACTCTCTAACGATCATGATACCACAATTATGAAATATGGGAGAAATAATAAAAGTAAAAATCAATTGTGACATGAGAATGTTGGATTTGATGAGCTGAAATGATAACCATCATTCACCGCAAACATGTCACCTAAAAGAAAAGCAGGGGAAGAAAGCTTACCTTTTTCACCCACAAATGCCACTTTTCCAATGCTGCTATAAAGTCGAAACCTTTCAATGGTTAATTATTATTTTATTACTTACATATTTATATGTAAAATTCAACAATTCAATTTTAGTGTTTGAATAAAAAGTCAGCATGAAAATAATTATATAAAAGTGAAGACTGAAGGATTAAATTTTGAACAATTGACATGAATATCAATTTTGTTTGGTTTTTTGAATTATCAATTTACTTAGCTTTTCGAATATTAACATATATTTATATTCTTAGTTAATTCAACTATTTTTTTCTCGTAATTTTACTTTTCTTGTTTATTATTTTACAATTTTTGTTTTGGCTTTTACAACTAATGCATTGATCTTATCAACATATCAACTTAGATCTTGTAAGATTCTAATTTGAGTTTTAGATTAATTCGAGTTTTAGATTGATCTTCAAATTTATTTGTTGAAGTTTTCGAATTCACTGTGAACAAATTGACACGTTCAATTAGACGAAGTTAGAGATAATGAAGTAGCAATATCAATTATAAGGAAGATGAGTTTGAATTGTGATCATTTTTTAAAATCTTAATTTTTGAATTTAATTCAAATTAACTTAATATCAAATTTGATTACAAACAGAAAATCCAAAATATTTTGGATGAGTTAAACATAAATAAAGAAAATTATATACAGGTGATATGTAGTGAGTGAAAAATAAATAAGGATAAGAAGATCATACAATGATGTATCATGGTTCACCGAAGGTGGGCTACATTCAGTCCTCACAATATGTGATATTTTCCACTAACGTGTTTTTGCAATATCTTTCTTGATCAGTTTCAGAATTCACCTTTCAACATTGAAAGAATTTTTTACAACATACTCAAACTATCTTAAAAAGAAATAGATTTGAATTACAAATAATGTGTATGGTAAAAGAGTTTAGGATCATAATCTACTCAACACTTGTTTGAGATTGATTATTTGCAATAACTCGATAAAGTGATCATTGAATATAATAAGAGAGAATTGGAGAAGATTGTTTAAGTATGTCATGATTGCCTTAAAAAATCTTACTATTTCCTTCTCCTTGATGTTCCTTTTATAGATAAGGATATGGTTAAAAAGGCTCAGTATAATCGTTACTAACCTCTGCAAGTTGTTGGTTCAGATTGAACTCTATTAAAACCATATTTTATTTGGTCCAAAATGTTCTTCTATAAAACCAGAATGTTCTTGGTTCTGTATTTTATGGAAATCATGGATGAGTGATCGAATGGTTGTGATATGTCAGTCTTTTATCTCAGAAGCATGCAGAGCTTTCTGCAAAAAGATGCATCAACATTGTACCCATGTCCTTGCTCACAGCTCATCAATCTAGTCATCAATTTGAGAGCTTTTTTATTCATTTGGCCTTCAACTCTAGTTTTAGGCTTGATTATTGATTTGAGAAGTCTTGATACTCTTTAACTTGATGTTTGGACTGTGGAGAATGATTTGTCTTAATTCTATCTTTAAAAGAAAATAATCAGCATGTTCTTTTATAAATCAGAATATTCTTTTATACAACCAGAATGTTCTTCTAATCAATCTCCAGCTCAAGTAAGACATGATGTTCTTGATTTCTTTCATGGTGAGATCATTGATTTTTGTATGAATGCATTTGATCACTTATCTTTAAATAAATCACTCATAAACACAAGTTAAATAGAAACGTAATTAGAATTAGGATTAGTGATTAATTAACATTTTGTTTATCCTCAAAATACTTAATTTGAGATTTTATCTCAATAGATAGTAAGTGTCATTTGTGTTGTAATAAGGTTAATTCTCCCAATAGTAATGTTAGTCAGAATAGTGATAATGTGAATGACGGCACCCAAGAGAGTATGTGTCTCATAATGTTGATCACATATGCCTTGGAGAATTACCTTCGAATCCAATATTAGTTAGATTAATAATAACCCACCATATTTGAATTCACCAATTCAAGGACCAAATGTGGTGATACCCTATATGGTCTCCCTCTAAGATTTGTTCCTTCTGTATTAGGGTCGTATGCCACAAGAGAGTATGGCAATCGAAATCAAATAGGGATAAGTAGTGCATGCTATATGATGAAGATTTAAAATGAGCTAATTATGAGGGAAAATAAATAATATTTAGTTTTTAGTTTTATTTGTGTTAATTTGAATTGTAATAATTTTAGTTTTATTTTAGTTAAGTGATGTAAGCCCAATATGGGTCTAGAGATTTGGCTTTTGGCCAATTTTAGGAGTAGAGTGAATCCTTCTTTAAATACTTGTAAGAGTCTCATTATGGATAAGTTTGAAATGAATTAGACTTTTTCTAATGAGAATATTGAGTGAGCTAAATCTCCTTATCAAGTTAATGGATTAGAACTTGTTTGAATCTTATCAATGATTTCCTTACTTTTGTGGCGATTCTTCAATAGCTTATCAATCATTTTTGGTTGTGGCGTTTTCTTCATCTTCTCAACCTAATCCATGTTGTTTCTTTCTTTTCCTTTTTATCTTGTCACTTTATTTGAAGAAATCACTAGATTATATCTTTATATTATGTGGAAGCAACTCAAATCTACATCAGTTATTGACATAATATATTAATAAATAAGCACACAAAATTTTATTTAAATATGAAATTCATAGCTATGAAATCTAGCAATTGATATTTACTTATATTTTTTAAAAGTTTATTATACGTTCATTTAAAACTATTTAATTAAGTATCAAATAGTTTTAAATTTTTATAAAAAAATTATAGAGTTGATCTACTCAATAAAAAAATTTTATTTGCATTTGAGTTCACGAAATTTATCATTTATATATCAAAGTTGTTGTCCTATGTTTTTTATATTAATAATATTGACATGTCCGTGTCGGAGTGAGCTTTGTTGACAAAAAATTAATTTAATTAAGCTGTTTACACAAGAGACTTGTTTTGCTAGATGAATTGTGTTTAGGCATAATAATATATGCAATGACTCCAACAAACTTTGATGACCTCAATATTGTTTGATGCTTTATCTTCAACCTATGTTGCATTGCAGCTCATTCCTTACTCATTCGTAGAGAAAAAAAAAAAGATATCTTTGAAATGAAAGGTGCCCCTTTTACAAATTTTGTTTCAATTTCTTGTTTTTAGTCCTCAAATCATTTTCTTCCATGAAATCATTTTACTTGTAATTTATATGAATTTATTTAGTTATTTGTTCATGCCGGTGAATCTTCATCGTTAGAGTTTAAAATGAGTTTTTAAGTACTAGTCCACCATTAAAATGGTCCACTGTAGAACATGTCCTTCTTTAAATTTGAATTAAAATCTCTCAATACATAAAATACAAAGAAGTGTTTACGAAAAAAAATATTTCTCGTAACATGCTACAAACAAATATTCACGAGTTCGACCATAGTCGTGTGTTCGAAAAAGTTTGGATCACAACAAAAAATTACATAAAAATCATGAGTGAATTTTGTCAAATAGTACTTGAAAATATTAGTGAAGTTTGAAAACATTAGTGAAGTTTGGATCACAACAAAAAATTACATAAAAATCATGAGTGAATTTTGTCCAATTAGTTGTTGTAAGCATCTAATTAAACATTAGAAATTATAATTATAATTCCTACAAGTGTTTTAGAACCATTAATCCAAAACCAATACCTAAAAATGTTGCAATTGAAACACCAAAAATGCCTGTAAGAATTCCAGGAACAACTAAAGATTCCCATCCTTTAGCCTTAGCCATACCACAAGCTGTTGTAGGGCCTCCAATATTAGCATTTGATGCTATAAGTAAAAGCTTCAAATCAAGCTTAAATAACTTTCCTAATCCAAGAACAATTAGAAGATGGATAGTTATTTGCACTAAAGCAAACAAGAAAATACTTGGGGCTGTTTTGATTACATTTAGTATGCTTCCACTTGCTCCAACCACCACAAAAAATACCTGAGAAACATATATCTTATTAGATACGGAAAATTAGTTACAAGTTAATTACTCTAGTTAAGTGTTAGTAACAAATTAGTTACTCTAACTAAATGTTAGTTACAAGTTAATTATTCTAGTTAGAAGTTAGTTGTTCTAATTTAAGTATATAAGTTTCATTGTACCAATTATTGTAATAATATTTTTCATTTGATCAATACAAAAATTTTCTTTATTTTCCTCTCTTCTTTCTTAATATTAATATTTTGTATATTCGTGTTAAATATCATCATAGGCCACATGATGCTTAAATTTTTACAAAGTACTATATCGCTTGGAATATATGGTTTCGTTGGATCATATCAATTAGAATTAGCTATTTTATATGATAGGTAAATTTATAAGGTTTCATCTCTTATTAAAATAAACAAAATTTTGGACCAAATACATCAACTTTCTTTGACTATACTTTTGCCTATATTTATGATTAGAGGGAGGATTTTATACTCATAATCTATAAAGCACTAATACTGACACGAAAACCGGACGCCATAATAACACAGACACGTCAACATTAAAATATTTTAAAAATTGAACTGATTGAATTTTATCAATATATCAGTATTGTGTCGCTGTTAAACACTGACATATGTCGAATAATGAGAATAGCCTTCTATCAAAAGTATCAGCACATGAAGCAAAATAGAAGTGCAAAAGTTATTTGTTTACCTGCATCAAAACCAAGGCAACAATATGACCAGCAGGAA